>NC_087178.1:19182250-19189750 GCF_035594125.1 Scylla paramamosain
ATATATATATGAGTATTACATAAAGGGCAAGATAGGAAGGGAGATTACTCAGTGGTACTTTTTTTTCTGTCTTGCTAAGGTCGCCGCCTCCCAACCTCCACCTCTGTTATGTCAATGGTTGTGGAAGGGACAATTAATAAAGCGAGTCCCACACCCTTGCCTCGTCAACTACTCTCCTCTTGGTAATGGGACAGTAGGCAGATGAGACCAAATCATAGAGTGTTCTTGTCCCAACTCTTACTGGGTTCGCAGCGCTGAACACATTCCAGGCATGTAAGACAAAACTGCTATTCAGCTCCTGTAAGAATAGAAGAATAGATAGTTACTCGGTTTGTTGTACGAAGCCTTAGGCGATGAGATGCGCTGGGTGACACAACTAGCTACTTGGTAAGGGTTAGAGGCGCATCATATGCATATTATGGGGAATCTAGTAGTATATCTGGATGCAACTGTTACACATGTAATACTTAAATATGGTTCACTGCTTACAACATGCAATTTGTAAGGCTATCGGTTTTCATTACTAATTGGTTGGGTCGGCTTGCCGTTGATATTTGAGATGGCAACATAACATTACAGTGGAACGTAACTTTTACTTAAATACGAGAAATATGGCATTTAATCTTTTCGCCTCTAAATCTTGGCTTCAACTTTTTATAGAACTCCTCCTAAGATGTATAACTCCCTTTTAACTTGTGTATACGACCTCCGGCTACTAACCTTCATAAGATTTGGGCCAGCGCCAGAACGAAATATGTCTCTCCAGTTCTCCCAAGACACAGGATAGAATGCAGACTGAGGCAGCACTCTGAAGCCCTGACACAGCCCTCTGCCCTGTGCCACCAGCTCATCAAAGTTACTGGTGTTGCAAGCCATTTTAGCTGTGTTGGACATTATGTTTACTCCATTGACGTTCAACAGTGCTCCCTTGAAAAAAAAAATGGATGAGAGAGAGAGAGAGAGAGAGAGAGAGAGAGAGTTGTTATGAATTCCCAGACCACTTTTGCGGTACTAATGGAATAACCACAACACTGAAATAAACTTTGTTCTCACACAGTGACTATTGGACATCAAATTGAACATTATGGGTACATACAGTCACCAACAGTAAACTTGTTGCCACTCCTGGGCTATTAATTACTCTGTAGCGACACCTGTCAACTACCCACCAGGTGAAGGCTTTTGTTTTCCTGTGACTGGTTCAACCCCCTCAAAAACTAACCCTTAAGGCTCCACCCACTTGATGTTCCCCATCTGGTCCACGCCCCACTGAATCAGGTGGAGATCTCACACATTTTTCCCTTGGGTGAAGGAGGCGGAAGGCTGGGAGAATGGCTGAGAGGGAGATGACGGGAAGGAAGGGGGCAGGTGGAGAAAGAGGGAAGGAATGAGAAGAGAACAACAACAACAATAACAACTACTACTACACTTTACCATTTCTGCTGCTGCTGCTGCTCCTACTACTACTAGTAAATTTACTACTATTATTATTACTACTACTACTACTACTACTACTATAAATATTGATAATAATTATAATAATAACGGTAATGATAAGAACACACACACACACACGCACACACAGCCTGCAGGACAAAATTAATGTATGGGGCAAGACTTAAACTTAGAGGCTTAAGTCTCATATCTTTCTTGGGATGTCTCGATCTTCTTATCTTTATCTACCCTCTGTTTCACCCTGAGGGAAAGAGGTAGGCAGGAAGGGAGGGAGGGAGAGATAAGGGAGGAAAGCAAGGATAGAGAACAAAATGTGTAAGTTTTTTTGTGAGCCCATTTGTGTCAATGGTGACTAAATTATTACTGGACAGGAATGTGGATCTCTCTCTCTCTCTCTCTCTCTCTCTCTCTCTCTCTCTCTCTCTCTCTCTCTCTCTCTCTCTCTCTCTCTCTCTCCTTCTTCTTCTTCTTCTTCTCTATCTACTCTACACTAACTATAGCTATTGATGGCAGAAGGAGAGAGAGAGAGAGAGAGAGAGAGAGAGAGAGAGAGAGAGAGAGAGAGAGAGAGAGAGAGAGAGAGAGAGAGAGAAGGGGGAAGAAACGGAAGGCTGATGCGCGAAAGGTGTGAAATATTTACTTAACCCCCTCGTTACTTTCAGCATCACTATCTCCACCACCACCTGTATCATATTTGTCACAACATTTGCAAAGATTTACTTCTATTATTGTCAGTTTATTGCTTCAAGTTGTAATAGTTCACAAAACGCGAAAAAAAAACATTTACTGCCTTAAAAAAATTGCTTAGATTTTTACATTGAGCATCAGGGTAGTGTGGGGAAGTCACACCCATATTTTCAGTGTGGAGGATGAGGAGTGAGGAATACATAGGAATACATAGGAAAGACGAGTGACAGGAGGCCTTGCGACCTATGACGAGGTCACTCGTTCACTATACTACATCTATAATAAGCTATATACTTAGTAGGAGACAAGGATAGAACAGGAGAAGCTCCTCCCCACCCACCACTCCCTCCGACGTTACCCGGCAAGAAATAAAACGAGAAGTTCACCCCGATTGCTGAGAGGAACAATCGGAGAAATTTATATAGGAAAGATGGAAAAAGAAGAGATCTAGCGTAACTACTACTATCGCTAAAAGAAAAAAAAATATCGGAAACCATTTCCTTTATAAAATTTATCTTATTTACTTTTGAAGGTAGCCACCGTATTAACTTGCACTACAGACACTGGTAACTTGTTCCAACATTCAACTACTCTTACGTTAAAAAGTTTCTTCGCAAATCAGTATTACATCGCTGCCCTTAAAGTTTCAAGCTGTTATTTCTTGTTACTGATTGCGAAAGCTCAAAGAGATTTTTGTAATCTATCTTATCTATATTCTTAAGTATTTTGAACGTTTCGATGAGGTCACCTCGGATGCGACGATCTCTAAGAGAAAACATATCTAATCTTTTTAGACGTTCATCATAAGACAGACACGTTCATCATAAGAAAGAACAAAGCCCTCCCATCTATTGAGGGTTACTGTCAGGTCACACACACACACACACACACACACACAGGAGGAGGAGGAGGAAGAGGACGAAGAGGAGCGAGGAGTGAGAAGCTGAATGTGAAACAAAAATAAAGCACGAACCCTCAGCTGACCTGACCACTCCTCATCTGTTCTCTGATTTCACCAAACCCCTCCCATCTATTGAGGGTTACTCTCAAGTCACACACACACACACACACACACACACACACAGTGGGCGGATGGGGGGAATGGTGTGAAATAATTAGCTAAGCTCTTCTTTGCTTCCACCACCATTACCACCATCGCCAATTCTTTCGTCAATGTCATAATGTTTATTGCTTCAAGTAGCAAAACTTCACGAAACAAGATTGACTTAATAATGGTAATATTTCTATACTGTCACAAAATACGGAAAAAAAAATAATTGCCTTAAATATTAGAAGTTAACAATGAGCAGCAGCGAAGTGTGGGAAGGGAGACAGGACAGCATTTTCATATGGAGGAGGAGGAGGAGGAGGAGGACGACGGCGACGACACACACACACACACACACACACACACACACACACACACACTTTAACGAGAGCTCTGATCACGGGAAGAGGCAGGGAGTGGACCGGGTGGGGAACGTCAAGTGGGTGGAGCCTTAAGGATTAGTTTTTTGAAGTGGGTTGAACCAATCACAGAAAAACAAAAGCCTTCGCTTGGTGGGTAGTTGACAGGTGTCGCTACTGAGTAATTAATAGCCCAGGACTGGCAACAAGTTTACTGCTGGTGACTACAAGGATGAAAAAAAAAAAAAAAACTTACGTTAAAATTCATGTTTTGTCGTTCCATATTTTGATGAACAAACGGGTGATGACGGTCGAAGTGAAAAATTGCGTTGTTGACATACTCCGCACTTTGGCTGCCAACCACGTTTCTGAGGTGTTCGGTTGGGCGCAGGCAGACAGTGTCGAAGTCCGCGTAAAAGCCGCCATAATGCCACACCACTGCCAAACGCACCATGTTGCTGAGACTCTTGGCCGGCCACGCTGATGAAAATAGTAGAAATCAGGTGAAGTGTTTATTCCCCTAAATCCATTGTATATTATTGTGAAGTTCAGTGTATCATCAGTGGATCACATCATAATGTTATGTCTACGCAGTACCCACGGGCATCAAGAAGTGTGACCCACTCAATTATTTATGTTCTATCAATGTTTCTTTGAGTCACAGTCTAAACTTACATCAAATTTTTTTTTTATTAAGATTGAGGAAAAAGCCATATCAGAAAAGAAAAAAAAAATCCCGTTCTAAAAATGAAGTATATTCACTCACTGGAGTCAACCCACTGGCCTGAGGAAAACAAGTTATTTGTGGGCAGGTCCCTGAATAACCATTCCAGGTCCACGGTGACCACGTGTAGATTAGGATAGGTTTGTTTTAGAGCCAGAAGCAAGCCGTCGGTGGAGTCCACTGCAGTCCCAAGCATCACCAGCCACACACCACTCCGGCGGTTTTGTAGTGCCCAGCTGTTCAAGGAAAGGTGCTTGTAATTCATGAGGAACTTGCGTATTTGTAACTAATATTTACTTTTCTCATTTGTCAGAGGATGATAGTAGTAGTTGTAGTAATAGTAGTAGTAGTAGTAGTAGTAGTAGTAACAATAAATAGAGTATTGTCATGTTCCTATCTGTATCACCCAGACTAAAGGATTAATATTCCTTGCTGGTAATATTATATTCGATTTCCGTTTACCAAACACACACACACACACAAAAAAAAAAAAAAAACGATATCGCACTCAGGGCAATGTCCATAATTGTAGTACTCAAGTTGTTACTCGGCTAGTATCACAATCTCCAATATAATGTTCTCCGCAAATTAAAATAAATATATATATTCTAATAAATAAATAGATTAACTGATAAATCAGTTAATTAATTTATTTATTGATTGATTCATTTATTAATTAGCTGATTAAAACAGTTGAGCTATGATCACAACACGCAGCTTTGAAGGTATCAACGCATCATAGGTATTGTTCCTACTTGATGGCTGGCTGATGGTCAACATTCCGCTACACTGACGACTTAGAGATAATTAGTTAAACTTATGTTTATTGACGGTCACATTAAATCATCACTTATTTACAGAAATCCTGTTGAAACGCATATGATGTATGTCGTAGTAATTATTGCGTCATTCCAATATAAATATATATTTTTATCAGAATAATACTAGGGAGTGTTACCAACGAGTCATGGTTACATGATTAGAACCAGACTTCTAATATTTCTACGGTTGTATCTTCCCTCCCTAAATTTTCTTCAGGCTTATTAGAAACAAATAAGCAAATACTGCTATAAAGGACAGCCAACTGATCAGAACTGGTGTCGGGATCACACTCTTCCCTGAATCCATTTAAGACACATGAAGACGTTTGAGATTCAAGTAGAAAGATTTCACTCTCACCTCTCCAGGCCGCACCATGATCGGTAGAGCGGGCGGGGATTGCAGGACATTTCAAGCATAAAGATGTTCGTACCCTCTGTTGATGGTTCCACGTCCCTGCGCACACACACACACACACACACACACACACACACACACACACACACACACACACACACACAGTAGGTCAATAACGTGAAAAGCTTATTCTGTAATACAGTAACACAAATTACTAAGCACTAGAATATAACAGTAGAGCAAAATTATAGCAGATTGATATTTCAATTTTTTTTTATGTTATTAGACAGGCGCGCACGCGCCCGTGTGTGTGTGTGTGTGTGTGTGTGCTTACCTATGCAAAACAGGCAGAGAAATGGCATCTTTTCCATAACGGACTTTTCGACAAAAATATCGCCGCCACCAGGTGGAATCACTAGCATCATCTGTGAATTTAGTTTTAATACAGCGGCACTTCATTAGTGGCCCTGAGACTCTCTCTCTCTCTCTCTCTCTCTCTCTCTCTCTCTCTCTCTCTCTCTCTCTCTCTCTCTCTCTCTCTCACATGATTAACCAGGATATTTTCGTTCAGAAAATGAAATTTATATAGCAAATAACAGACACACTGCGACAAACCGAACCTTGGCTTAATGAAGCAAACTTGTCTGAATTCCTTCCTTAAGGGGTCTCTCTCTCTCTCTCTCTCTCTCTCTCTCTCTCTCTCTCTCTCTCTCTCTCTCTCTCTCTGTCTCTCTCTCTCTCTCTCTCTCTCTCTGATGATTTGCGTATACCAAACAAATGAAAACTAATCCAACCTGCTGGAGAAATAATGCTGGATGTAGCTGTCACGTTCTCCTGCAGTGGTTTCTTATATTTCGCACACATTAGTACAGTCACAATCAACAACAACCCCAGGAAGAAAAGCGATCTGCGCGCCGCATTCCTCATGCATAAACTCAGGAGATGCTCCCTGCCTCTCGTGTACTGATACATATTGATTATAACAATAAATCACATGGTCACGTTCTTATATCATAGTGCACATTTATACTATAAAAGTATCTCATTTTGACACCGTTCAATGAAAGCAACGCTCGCCAATACACTGAGGAATACCACCGGTCGTTATACGTACTCGTATATAGCTTTGTAAATAGCTGACAGGAACATACTCAGTGCCACGTAACAAGGAAAAGACGTTACAAAACACGAGTACCAAGGTTAAAGGAATATATACTCTTTTTAGTCCTGACACGTATCAGGTAATGGTCTCGACCCCGTAATAGTGACTGGCATTTCTGAACACTTCATTTATATACGAGTACTTCCTCATCCCCAGTAGACGCAGCGTGTACAAGCAAAATGAAGTGTGACCATAAAGCAGTAGCGGGACACTCAATGAGGACCTATAGCGTGATTTCAAGTATCATAAGCATGATTTCGGCATGTCGAGTTTTTAGATCTTGTGGGTTGGCATTTTCTGCTTAAACACACACACACACACACACACACTTTACATGTTTACATATTCTACAAACTCACTACACTGACTTTTCTCTCCCATGGCCAATGAGCTCTCATCATTTCTCCAATGCCACACAGATATGTGAAGCAAGACTTAATATTATCAGCGTCTCTAAACCCTGTGGTTACTACGAAAACATCCCTTACCACCAATTTACATTCTTCCAACCAACTTTTCCGCCTTTTCCTTATTATTTTCCATTCTAAACTTCTAATCTCGACAAACTACGCACTGCCTGTCTCGCCTAATGCAACTAGATGCAGGAATATATATATATATATATATATATATATATATATATATATATATATATATATATATATATATATATATATATATATATATATATATATATATATATATATATATATATATATATATATATATATATATATATATATATATATATATATATATATATATATATATATATTACTTTTTTATTTATAAGTGTAAATAGAAATACATTAGTACTACTTCTATTACTACTACTACTTTCAGGACACATATACTAGAGAATAAGAGGTGAAGAAAATGGTGAAGAAAT
>NC_087178.1:19192250-19232250 GCF_035594125.1 Scylla paramamosain
CCACACATTTTAACTAATGCCACAAATAACAACACATTTCAAAACGCAGTAGTATTAAAGATATTTAAAAAGAAGTATCTGGAAACTGTTGGAACGTTCACCCCATTTAAAATCGTTCAAATGTCCACCCATTCTGGCTTAAACATAACGGAAAACACTTTAAAAAATCTGAACTATTTTCTAAAATCATTTAAAGTGAGCTACAAGCACAAATAAAAAATCTACCGAAAAAAAAATCAATATTATTGGAGGTTGAACACGAATAAAAACAAGTGTACGGTGCACGCATTTCACTGAGCGGGACGGCAACACAATTAAAAAAACACCAACTATTTTTTAAAACCAATAAGAACCTAGTACAGGCTGAAATAAAAAATTTAGTTTTGGGACCGTAAAAAAATACGCCGAAAACGGCCCTCTTATTTACACAAAAACAACGCCAAAATCACCACTTTTCACGCAATACACGCGTTCAAATAACTTAAAAAACAAGGAAATATTTTTACAAACCATAAAATCTTAGCTACAAGCCGAAATAAAATACTTAGGAAATAAAAAAAATAATATTGGAACCGGAGGGGGCTAGGGAGCCTTATCCAAGATGGCGGTGGAGGGGCCAGTGGAGGGGACCACCAACCCTTCTCACTCATTTAAACCCTCGCCAAACTTAAACTAAGTAATGGCAGGTATATCTAACCTGAGGATATTAAAGTTTGGTCATGTGGCTCCGCTTTGCGACAGTATTGGTTTAAAACACTCTCAGATAAGATAGATAATGGCTGATAGATAGAGATGACCCAGATTGTTTAAATTTTCATTAAGTTAAATTTTACGGTTTTAAGCAACGAGACGAGGCTGACACAGGGATATATTGTGCTGGAGGTTAGGTGAGATGCGTTAAAATGAGTCAAAACCGTGGGTTGTTCAGTTATTCATTAAAAAGTTACGTTAAGTTACCTAAATGTATTCATTAAAAAGTTACGTTAAGTTACCTAAATTTATTCTAACACTTCCTGACCTTACCTTCCCTATGGTGGTGATGGTGGTGGTGGTGGTGGTGGTAGTGATGTACGTTCCTGCCTCCTCGTCACTATGGCTGGCTGTCTAGCACCTTCTCACAGCCAAACTTTTCTGTATTTTGCTTGTTTTCACCCACTGCTGCCTTCGGGTGTCCACTGCTAGAGCCCACGCCTTCCTCATTACCAATTAAAGAAGGTTTAACTCATGGATAAGCCTTGGCAGCCACTGTGTAGGCGTGGTTACACACACACACACAAAAAAAAAACACAAATTCTGTCAGGCTGGGAGTTGAAACAGACGCATACTAACACCACCCATAGACGCGACACACTGACTAGTTAACGAGTTATTAGGCAGCAGCTCAGCGTTGCCAGATTGTTTTGGTATATATATATATATATATATATATATATATATATATATATATATATATATATATATATATATATATATATATATATATATATATATATATATATATATATATATATATAATTATAACCTAAATTCTGCTGTATTTGGAAAGTGGAAGTTTTGCATAATATTTGGAATAATTGCATATGTACGATAATTTTACCAGAAGTACAATAATTTCAACCTATGTAGTACGATAATATGGCCAAAACAATCTGGCAACGCTGACTTCGGAGAGTGGAGAACATTGGCAGTAATCGAGTAAACACGACAGTGGCCAGCAGCTTAGCACGGTGTGCTGCTCAGGACAAGGTTAGAAGTGACCAGTGTAGCTCTGTATGGACTAGTGATCGCTACAAATACAGGAGCTGCCAAGACGAAGCCAGGATGCTGAAAGAATATAGAATTTGCATGCCCATGTCCGTGGAGGAGGTAATTATATGATTATTTTTTGGTTGTCAGAGTTAAGATAATGATACTGGATTATCATGCACCTGTTAGCTGTCATTGGTTGCATTAATCAGGTGTAAGATTACGTGTGTAGAGAAAGTAGCCACAGGTGGGCTTGGCTTTCCATCGATAGATTTACTTGAATAAGTGTGAATTATTAATATCATTCGAACGTACTCTTTTCATGTTCCAGGAAAATTTTGTACCCAGTAGGACAAACATGAATACTACAGGATAGAACAAACTATAGAGAGGGTGCCCTTTTTAAAGGAAATTAGATGCTTCATTAGTGTTGTACCCTTCTCAAGGAAATTGGAGTATCCAAGTGAATTTTTTTTTTTTTTTATTCCAGCCAGTTGTTGCAGTTGAGTCCTGATATTGTAGTAAGAGAGAAAGAACCAGATAAATCACAGCCACCACAGCTGCTTTAGGGAGAATGATTAAGTTTGATTTTATCACATTTGGCTGTTACCTAAATTAACTAAATCCATTGTACTACTGCCCTTCCCAAAAATAGCTTGAGTGGATGATCATCATATGATCAGAAGAAGGGGACCAGGGCATTGGTGATGAAAGAGTGGAGAACTGGAATCCCATGGTGGCTGGGCCTGTGGCCTTACAGGATTTCTTACCAGGATGAGCTCCACTAGAAGGGAGCTCCAAACATGCCAACACGCCACAATGTAATAAAATATTTGTGATGATGACAAACATGTACCTGATGTAAAGTACTGTGGAATGTGTGTTGTTAGTGAATTATCAGTTATAATAAAGTTAATATTCATATAGTCTGTCTTCCAAATGAGCAACAAGTAATCTTTTAAACATTGTTAAGGTGAGAGCTAACACAACTTCAGAAGGCAAGGAATTCCAATGGCTAATGACTCTAACTGAGAAAAATCTTTTGTGTAAGTTAATATGAATATGAGGATGAAATATTTTGAGAGGGTGGCCTGCTGGCATGAGTTGCCAGTTATGCATCTTTTTTGCAATGTTAACATGGGCAAGTGAGGATACTGCAACTCTAGGCGGGAGAGGCTGCCAGCTAATGCAGCTATACACACACACACACACACACACACACACACACACTATTAAAATCTGGAATTATTTGAAGGAAGAGGTGGTTGTGGCAAACAGTGTACAAATGTTTAAAGAGAAAGTGGATAAATATAGTTATGGAGACAGGACAAAATGAGCTTTGGCTCATGCCCTGTACAATACAACTAGGTAAATTCTCTCTCTCTCTCTCTCTCTCTCTCTCTCTCTCTCTCTCTCTCTCTCTCTCTCTCTCTCTCTCTCTCTCTCTCTCTCTCTCTCTCTCTCTCTCTCTCTCTCTCTCTCTCTCCAGGCAAGAGATATGACCATAATTCTCCACCAGCGGCAAGGAGACTAATGAATGTATTTGCGAAGTAAAGGCAGATTAGGGACTCAAATTTGTTAGAGTTTGGTGGCCTGTAGGAACTGACTTAGGAGCAATATGTAAGTGATAGGTAAATGGTATAGCTGTTAGGGTTAAAGTTTGGTAATTACATGTCAGTATGAGGTGAAAAACTTATGAGAATCTTTTGGTAAACATTGCAGTATCACATTGGGCAGCTGTACATGATTGCACGTCACAGTTTGGAGCAAAGCCATGGGGGTGAGGGAGTAGAGGTGGTGGAGAACACCTCTCACACTGATCCTGTCCATGGCCAAGGACAGTACACAGAGAAGCGCATCCACCTCTCTGGGTATGTATATGCATGAATAAACTAGGGGGAAGGGTGAGAGGGAAACATTATAGTCAAAACATAATATATATATATATATATATATATATATATATATATATATATATATATATATATATATATATATATATATATATATATATATATATATATATATATATATATATATATATATATATATATATATATATATATATGTATATATATATATATATATATATATATATATATATATATATATATATATATATATATATATATATATATATATATATATATATATATATATATATATATATATATACACATACATACATACATACATACATACATACATACATACATACATACATACATATATATATATATATATATATATATATATATATATATATATATATATATATATATATATATATATATATATATATATATATATATATATATATATATATATATATACATACATACATACATACATACATACATACATACATACATACATACATACATACATACATACATACATACATACATATATATATATATATATATATATATATATATATATATATATATATATATATATATATATATATATATAATATACTTCACCCGTCTCCAGCTCATTTGCCGCCTTTATGTTCAACATATTGGTTTATGCATATTAGATGTGTCCTGAGGAGGTTAGTTAGTGGTATGAATACTGAATTAGATGAGTGTTTTTATCAAGTAGTTTAACATAACCATAGCTTCAATAGTTACAACAAAATACATTGCATGTATAGAATACAGTTACAGTGAGAGCATTGTAGTTTGACATTTAGTGCGTCTGGGAAGCTGTTTACCTCATCCATTCTCACTTTTTTGTGTACTGTCATCTGTGACAGTACACAAGTGTGGTTTGGTGCCTCATGTAATTAGGTATGTAGATTAATAACAGAATACTAGTTGTTTGCAATGTACCTAGATCACATTTTGTAATGTATCTCTATCTTTCCATTTAGTTGACATTGCTTGCACATAAAAGATATTTAAGGTGTAGATTAGATAAGGGGCTTACAATTCACTTTTTATGATTTCTCTCTCTCTCTCTCTCTCTCTCTCTCTCTCTCTCTCTCTCTCTCTCTCTCTCTCTCTCTCTCTCTCTCTCTCTCTCTCTCTCTCTCTCTCTCTCTCTCTCTCTCTCTCTCTCTCTCTCTCTCTCTCTCTCTCTCTCTCTCTCTCTCAGCAGTTCTCATCAGTAAGGCCAGTTACAGGTGAAGATAAATATACACTATATAAATAGCAAATGTACGTGCAATTGGGAGGCAGATTGGAAGCTTGAGATCATTGGAGATTTGTAAGTTCAGATCATTGGAAGGGAAGAAGTTATGTCTATTGTTAGTGTGTGGAAGAAACTGTTTGTTTTGAAGAAAGTATCTAGTACTGTATGTATTATGGTACTCAGGACAAAGAGACAATAAAATGTGGTGGGAAAGAGTTCATAAACTAGGACAAACTAACAGTATTGAATAATTGTGAATAAACACATTGTAACCTAAAATAATCTGCATTGTCAACACATGAATCATATGGACTGACCTGCTTATTTGGATTGTACACTATCATATCTCCCTAAAATCAGGAGAATCTTTTATCAGTGCAGATCAAGGTGAGTTTAGGATAATTCAGGTTTTATTGTACAGTGAGAATGATGGAATGGGAATAAAGATTATGGATATGAAAAATAATATGCTGGATACTCTCAAAAACTTTTATGAGCCTTCAAAAATTTTACATAAATTGACTAAAAATAATAATATTATCAGTATAGCCATTTTTAAATCCATATTCTTGGGGATCACTAGATAGTTGCCTTAGAATTAATGGTTGCCTTAGAATTATCATATTAAATGTTTTAGATCAAGTTAAGAGTTAAGAGTTTGAGATTGGTTGAATACAGGTATACTGCTAACGAGAGGAGGTGAACATTTATAGATGAATGTGGAAAAGTCAGACCAGGCAGAATGTAAACATGGAATCATGATTTTTTAAGATAAGAGGATCTCCAGTCTGTGGTCTCTGCCTGTGGAAACAATACTGAATGGCTAGTAATTTGATATGTTTTTCCAGGAAGCTGCCAGTATGGATCCGCTCTTATATTCCCAGATTCATATATCTCACTGAGCGAGCCTGGAACTACTACCCTTATACAGAAACAGGTCAGGATTTTTTTTATTTTTAATGTGGAAATGTATTGCTAGTAGAAAACCAGCAGATATTTTCTAATTGCTTGGTGAAGATGAGATTTCAGTTTCAAAAGTGGAAGGCCTTAATTACATTGTTGCATTGTCAATCCACTGAATGCAGAAATGCAGATCTTAAGGAAGTGACTGAAAGGAAAGCGATGATCAGTAAGGTATCTGAAGTATTAGGTTAGTATTGCTTTTAATTGCAATTGTAATGCTGTCTTAGTAATTAGTCATGATTATTAGTTGCACAAAAAACAGTACCATAAACAAGTTTTCTGGATGCCTTTTCAGATTTTATATACAAGGTATAGCATGTGACAGCCAGACTGAATGTAGTGCACTGACTTTGCTAGATATAGAGTTTTTAGTAATCTATATATTTTAGATTTTATCTGTATAGTTTTCATCTAGAACTTTTAAGTCACTGGTATATATTCACATCTAGTGTATGCTCTTATTATTTTTGATAAATTAATTGTAGAATTGATCTTATCAAATATATACATTATATAGTTTTAATGAAATGCGAATGAATACTTTTTGTTCTAGAAGCAGTAAGTTCTGTTTTAAAGTTAACTGTTAACACTTGAATTTCAGTTGGTATACTTGATGGAAGCCAGGGTAATTTTATATGCCTGTATTTGTCTTATTTTTGTGTCCTACATTCCCTTTGAGTAACCATCCTGACTTTCATCATTGGCATCAACAACATATTCAGAATCAGATGGATATTTTTTGAAGTGTCATATGCATGTAGTATGCAATAGTTTTTTTTTTTTTTTTTACTTTATAAGGAATACAGAAATCAAACATAACATAATGATAAATTACACATTGTTTTCTCTCGCCTATGCCATTGGGATGATTACATATATAATGTCATCTCATTACAATCCCAAATTAAGTTAATCAATGCTTAATGCTGTTTTTTGTTCTTTTGCATGTGACATGCTGTGGCAACAGAATTAACAGTAAGTATCATGCTTTCTGCTGTGACATCGCTTTGCTATTTTTTAATTATTATTATATATTTTTTTTCAGGATCTTTATCACTCTTAAGAACTGCACACCACACAGCCATTGCATACTTGGCACTTCATGCTAGCATGTGACATAATTCCTTGTACAATTTTAGAATATCATCATGAGCACATCCTCCAGTTGAGGGGCTAGATCAGCACTTTTTTCCTTAAATTATAGGATTATTGCTGTTCTAATCTAATCACTCAGTCTCATAACCTTAGACTCATTATCCCTTGATAGCACAACAAAGACAGATAAGACATGTAAAGGATATCATAGCTGATAATGTAATTTTATATCCTAATTTTTCTAGTTTTAAGATTTAAAAAAATATATACTATACTTATTCTCAAGTTAGTCTATTTTATTTTCTTCTGAAGTGAGATGCTCAGTAGCAGAAGGATGACTCTCTTACTTAGATTTTATTTTGTTTTCTGAGGATTCTTATCGTCTTTTTTTATTCTGTAACACATTTTGTTGGAGAAGCAAGAGGCATCTTCATCCTCTCTGGAATTCAAAGTGAAAGTGTTCTACTGTCCCTCTGCTTTCCTCCTAAACATCATATTTGTGTATATGGCAGAATGATTACAGCATACTTATGTTGCCAAATAGCATTCCACCACTCATCACCAACTATTACGTTCACTAAAACGTGGTAGTCCTGCTATCCTAGTCCTTCTGCAACATGTCAGATATATCAGTGCATTTCTATCTCATATTAGTGGTTTTTAACAACATCATAGCCCCAAGTGACAGTAAATATGAAAACAAATCTTCCAAGACCATGCACAAGCTAAATTAAAATTTAGGGATATGACAACCATGTATGCTGTCTGCAGTGATGTCTTGTGTAGTGAAGGGGTCATGAGTAGAAGGAAGAAAGTTTGTTGTTTAACATAGCTTAATATCAGAGGCACATGAGCATACATTTTGAAACATTGAATATGGATGCTTATTTGCCTCTATTGTGTGGACCTTTGCCTTTATGATGTCCAAAAAAATTATTTTGACAATATTTTGACAATTTGGCACACACAACGTTTCCCTGCCCTGTTTTCCTCAATGCATTTGAACAGAAGTAATAATAAACTCAACAGGAATTGCACAAATACTATGAAAATTGAATGGAACATGTACCAACTACTACATAATATTTGGATGAAAAAACTCTTCTTGCTCTCTCAGACCGTGCAGATGGTGGGTGACAGTTCGTTAATTGTTGACTTGTTCGTCTCCCACAACTTTTCCTTTAATATAGCCCAAAAGTGCTACATAGGCAGTATGTCTGGCAAGTTGCTGGGCTAGTTGTCAGCAAGCACCTCTTTTATCAGCATGGTGGTTTGGGTGTGAATAGGTTTCTTAGCAGTTCTGACCTCTGCATCAATTACCTCATTAATTTCTCTTGTAGAGAGACCATATTTGTGACACTGCAGTATTCATACAGTGTTATCATACATAGTATAGGGCCAAGATATTGCTGTAAGCCACAAAAAAGAAAAAGAGGGAGGTAATGTAAGGGTCAGATAATGGTGCAAACCGGGGCAATGGCATACATGAACGGCCACACCCCAAGGCTATAGTTAGACTAATGTATTTCTTTAGTTCTTTACTGAATGAGAGGAAAGAACAAGTTGACATGCCAAGGTATCTGTTTCTTCCAGATGATTTGTCATTCTGCTATTCATAGGTATTCTAAACCTGTCTGTGAGGTAATGTTTAGGATTAATTGCAATTATGTTAGTTATTCCAACAAAGTACATAATTTACATCACTATTTTTGTGTAACAGTTTATACACTAGTCGTTTAGTTCCTTACCAACATTGCAGACTATAGTCTGTTCAAAGCAAAAAGTCCATTCAAGGTGGGGCAAGTATGATGGTTTACCCCTAGCCATGCTGCCAAATCAACCTTTCATACGTGGGCCTCTCTCTTTTGTTTCCCACCCGGGTGCTATTTGAAAGTGATATTTTATGTATTCTGTCTATAATAAAGGAAGCTACATAGTACAATGAATGTCAATGTTTAGGATTATAACTATGATTTGTATAGATTATATGAAGTGGCAAGTATTTTTTCCCATGTTGCAACATTGTCCTGGTAGTAGTGGTGATGGTGGTTGTGGGGTATCATTAAAAGGGATTAGCACTCCCTTGCAGGTGTGTGTGTGTGTGTGTGTGTGTGCACGCGTGCGTGCGTGCGTGCGTGTGTGTGTGTGTTGAAGGAGGAGCAGTGGGAAAGGGATTTTGATTGAAGCTACAAATCCGACTTGCTCGTGTTCCAGGGTCCTGCATAGCAGGGAAATGAAAATGGTTTACTACATCAAGTATTTCATTGAAGAGAAAGCTTGTAATGGATTCCTTATCCCACCTTCAAATGCAACTGCATGAGCTGCAAAAGCCACCAACATTTCCGAGAAAACTGTTCAAAGAATCTGCTCGAAACGAGGCTGGATATCACCAGAAAGGACAGTCTTTTTGTCACCAAAGAAGAGGAGATATTCTGCACCTGTCACCACTCTACACCACTTTGATAAATGTGTTGTAAGGAGAACAGTCTTGGCATTTTATGAGAGGCATCAAATCTTGACTCTGCTAAAAATTCAAGAAGTGAAGGAAAAAATATCCTTCAGTGGCTGCAAAACCTCCCTTCACAAGATTGAAATTGGTAATAAATAAATACTACATAAGTATAATATATATATATATATATATATATATATATATATATATATATATATATATATATATATATATATATATATATATATATATATATATATATATATATGAGAGAGAGAGAGAGAGAGAGATAAATACGTGTGAAGGAAGGGAGATGGACTGTTAATCTGATATTTGGCGGACGAACTGGCAGCGTTGCACTCATGGGAATTCCAGAATCTGCCACGCCTTGAACAGACTTCATGCTCTGAACCAACTATAGTCAAGAATTATATGTGTTGAAGAAAGACTATTAAACAAAATGTGTAGGAGTTAAATATGACATCTGAATAAGAGAGGATGGTCTCTGTGAGAAGAGGGAGAAAGATGGAAGAGTGTGTTGGGAAATGGATAGAGAAGAGTTGTAACAGGACATGCATGAAAAAACATGTATGGGCAAAATATCCTGAATGAGTTTCTTGCATGGCCAACCCTTGCAGTGCTTTATGCAGAGGAGCAGGATAGCAAAGATAATGAGATAACAGCAATTTACGGAATTTGTATTATGTCATGTCATTCTTCTGTTGCTGAAATCACTAGATTATATCTAAACCGAGCTTACTGGATGTACATATGCATATTTAATTTCTGGATTTTATTTAGATTCAGGCTTAGTGAGTGTCTTACAGCTGAAGCCTTGTTGAAATTTCATTACAAGTAACTTTTGATAAACATCTGTGTTGCTTTAGATCTTGGCATATATTTTCTTTAAAGTTGGTAGAGAAGTAATTTTGTTGATAAAGGATTATAATTATATTTACTGGTTAGAGTGAGTACGTCTTCATATATATATATATATATATATATATATATATATATATATATATATATATATATATATATATATATATATATATATACAGGCACATAACATCAGAAAACTTTTATCTCTTGCAGTGTTCGGTGGTACCAAGATTTTCAATCAAAATTCGCACTCGTTATGAAAACAACAATGGATCCTCAGAAAATGTAAGGGCTATTATGTTTGCCTGTTATTGCACTACTAAAAAGAGAGTTACAGCTTTGGTATGATTTACCTTATAATCTAATTTTTTTCTGTGTAGTATATGTAATCTAAGAATGTTTGAGTAAAAAGTATACTTGTGTATATAAGGATTAAAAGAATTGTTAGCATATTTAAATTTTTTAAAAGTATAAACACACTGTTTATGTACGTGTTTCAGTGTCTGAATATGGAAGAGGAGGAGCTGAAGAAACGGACTGTTGACAGAGTGGACATTCTCACTGACCCTGTGGATGAGAAGCATTACAAGGAGGAGGAGGTAAGGTTGATGACTGCATGATTGCTAAGGAGTCTTCTTGAAGCTCTTCATGATTAGGCAAGTGTTGTGAGGTGTCTTTAAGATTTTCATATGAGTTTTTTGTAAAGTTTAACATGGAAGTTTGTGTTTCAATTTAGGTTGGAAAATAACTATTTGTATTTCCAGGAAAATGGCTTAGAAGAGCAGCAGTGAGGTAAAACTTTCAATATATCCTTGTGTTTCAGGATCTGTCTGTATTCAGATCAGAAAAAACGGGCCGTGGTCCTTTGGAGAAAGGCTGGGATAAATGCTGTGATGTGATTATGTGCTCCTACAAGCTGGTTGATGTATCCTTTCAAGTGTTTGGACTGCAGACCAAAGTAGAGGAGTTTGTGCACCGTGTGAGTTGCAGCTCATATAATTAGTGCCTTTATATTAGAGAAACTTCATACTAAGTATGCATTGAGATAATTGTAAAAGTTATGTTGAAATTTTTTTGTATATATGTTTAACATTGTTAAAAAGCATTCTATGGAAAATATAATTCTCTGTTTGATATCATCTTATTCTAACTCAGGCTATCCGAAATATCTTGCTTTTGGGCCATCGACAAGCATTTGCCTGGATTGATGAATGGTATGGGATGACGCTGGATGATGTGAGGGAGTACGAGAGTGGAATGCAGGAAAAAACCAATGAGAAGGTCCGCGAAGCTCAAAAGGTTAGAAAATTATTGTTCTAAAAGTTTTGCTTTATTTTGCATGTTAATCCATAGGAAGTGAAAGCAGACTTTTACCTTAAACAAATTTCACTTATGTGTATGTTACTTGTGTGTGTTTACACACCTTTCTTTGCATTATGACTTTGTTCACCTTGCAGTGAGTGTTGCAATGTTATGAGTATGTCCTGAGTCACTGATACAGGTTGCCATGATTTGTTTACTTTTCAGTGTTGTAATGTTATGAATATGTTCTGAGACAATGATTCAGGTTGCCATGCATCAGGGGAGTCCTGTAAACTGCAAGAAACAAAAGATGTGAAACATATTTTTTGTTATTTTCTTTATACAATGTATTTTTTTAACATCCATCAAAGAAGAGAACTCCTCAATATTTCCTTAATATTTTTAACTTTGCCATGTTAGATGTTGCTGTCTTAGGTATTAAAATTTGCCTATATATATATATATATATATATATATATATATATATATATATATATATATATATATATATATATATATATATATATATATATATATATATATATATATATATATATATATATATATATATGTATATATACATTTATTTATTTATTTATTTATTTATTTATTTATTCATTTATTGATATTTTTTTCTTACTTTTCATATTAGGATATTGATGGTGGCATTAAAACCCCTGAGACACCAGAGGGAGAGGAAGAAGAGGGAGAAAAGGAGGGTCAAGATCTCAAAGGATCTGGAAGACTTAGTAAGAATAATTCCTTATCTTCTCAAGGAAGTGAATCCAGCCAGTCCCAAAGGAGTGGATACCTTTCTTCTTGGTTTAAATGGTCCTAGTTTTAGCCAGTGAGGTCAAGCTTTATCGTGTATTACTCAAATGTGATGTAATATAATAGTTATTTTTATAAGTAAGACGATTTCAGCCCTTTGTATTTACTAAAATGCTGATTTTACCAGAACAATATAGGGATTCTCAGTGATTTGGATGGTCTGTGTGGTACATACATGTATTTTGTTGACATCAAAATTTTTCAGAGATTTTAATGTTCTCAAACAACTATCTTATCATTATTGCAGGACAATTGTTTTATTTTATTGGACATGTGTATGTATAAAAATATTTGTACTAGCTTGGTGAGTGAATTCATCATATTTTCATCATGATCATGGTTGGTGCCATGTGTCCTGTATCTTGTTATTATAAAGAATAAGGACTAAGTATTTCTGGAGCCATGAAGACCACACCAGCTTGTATAACTGCACAAAGTGTGTAATATTCTAGTGTGAATGGATATGGAGCTCATAGTGCTGAATCGTTTCTTTTACCAATTACTTTAAATACAATGAGTCATGATTCAAAAATGCTGGAAATATGCTTTACAAAGGATTGACATAACTTACCATTGTAAAATTGTGGATTTCATCTTATAATATATTATATATTAATATATATTTTCTATAAATAAACAGTTTTGTAATAAGATGATTGAAGACATTATGGACATTATCATGCCTATATACAGGTGATAAGATGGTATATCTCGGATACTACCTTGTGGATTTTGCCTTTCTGGAGGATTCATCTTACTTGTAAGTCTTATGGAGGTCTATTCATTGTTTATTGGGGCCAAGGTGGCTGTGTTCTGCAAGCATCCAGAAAGGTGCCTCCATCAATAGTTCCTGCAGCATCCTACTGCATCCACTGCAGTATCTCACCACAAGGAAATCTAAGTGTCTTTTTGCATTAGTAATTGATTTAATTTATATTCCTGTACATGCCTGCCTTTTTCACTCATGGCATGTTGTATTCAAGAAGGAATGCAATAATAATAAAAAAAAAAATTATGAAAAGTTTTTGGCTATTTTTCTGAATTTTTGTTAGTTTTGTAATGCAAACTTGTGTTTCATATATGTCAGGTTGTATTTAATTATGAAATAACAAAAATACCGGAAAAGATGTTACTCTAAAAAGAGAATAAAACTTTTATAAACCAAGTGTGAAAGTTTAGTAAATATAAAAAAAACAAGCACATGTAATATATATTTCTCTTCAACTATATTTTAAATTTACTTGTTTTATTTATTTATTAACATATTTTTTCTGATATTACTGGCCATGAGGAGACATCTGGGTATGCTTGTGCACCTGACTCTTGCAAGGGTAGTTATTGAGGATCTCTCCTCCATTTCTAGAGTCCTAGGCAGATAATATTTAAAATCTATACGCTATGCATATGGGCATCTCATCTTAGCTACTCTCATTAACAGAGATGTCAACCTGTTATGCAGATAGATAGACTGGCCATTTCTCATATAAAGGGTGGCATTCCAGAACATGAATATCTGCAGTTATGTAGACAGAATGGATGGTAACAAATGGACATGCTCATGAAAGATTTTCTATGTAAGGTTATATGTATGGATTGACGGATTTTGGATGCTGAGATAAAATATGTATGAGTATACTGACAGTGATGTTTGGTGGTGTTTGGGATATTATTTTATGAGTGTGAATACCCCAATTGATATTGTATGAGTAGATTGGGCCAAGAAATGAAGCAGTTAATTGGACTAGTTTCTTCCAAAATTTTCTTTGGCTATGAACATTTGGTCAATATCATGTTACTTTTCTTTTTGTGGACACTCTTGGTATAATGTGTATAATTATATTCTAAGAATCTTGCTTTTTGTTTTCTGCGGCTGTATTGCAAAGCTTGCATTGACTTAATTCATGACTTGCGTGGATACTTTGCATATTAAGTGATCCTTTTCTGACCAAGGACATGGTTTTTAGTTTTTACATTTTTGGGGTGAGAGTTGGGTTAAGGTTTTTATACCTTCTCTGTGTATATATATACCTGACGTTGGCTGTGTTCATTGTGTTGTTAACATGGGCAAGGTAGAAAGAAATGTGTAAAGTTCAAATCCAGATTTAATTTTGCTCTGTTTATATTCAGTGTAGCTTGTATTTATATATTTATTATCTTTTCTTATGATGTGAGGTTTTATGATGATGTTTTGGTATTTTGATATAGTGTGTTGTGAGGTTTTTTAGTTAGAATGTCAACAAATATTTTTCATTGTATGTAGCGTAAGTCAGAAAGTTACATCAGGTGGGATGTGTCTCTTGGTCAGGCATCAAGACATTCTGTTGGATTTTTTTTATCTGCACAAACTGTACTATTACAAGTTAATCACCTAATGTTCAAAGCTCTGATAAAAGGTCCTCAAACCAGGTTTGGGGTGACAAAGTGATGTTAAGGTGCACTATGTCAAAGCTGTGCTAATAGATACTTTCCTGTTCTATATGCATTTCTATCAATAGTGCCTGAATTCACTGCAAAAATGTATTACAAGGTGAGGACAGTAACTTTGAAAGGACTCCAGATGCTAGTGCTATTGGAATTTTGGTTTTGTGGTCATGAAACTTTAGATTTATACACTTATGCAGTCAGGCATGTGATACAGTGTGATGTCTTTAAGACTTTTTTTTTTTTTTTTCCCATTCTCTTTCTTACTGTAAGTGAAATTTTAATGATCTCTTAGTCGCTGCTGTCAGATCTCTGGATGCTGGCATTTGTTTATGGTATACAAAACTGAGGTACTAATTTCTTCAATCTAATGACAACATAATATACTTGATTAATCACAAATTAGTCAGAAAGTGGAACATGGACATCTTAAAATTTTGTTAAGATATTTTGGGAATGAAACTTGGAATCTGTTGATCATGTAATATTCTACTTGCTTGACCAAAGGTTATGTCTTAAATAGGCAAGGAGCTTGATGGTCTGAAGTGCAACCAAGACACTGCGTAATTTCATCCTTTACAAAGGATGAAGTTATGCAGTGTTAGTTTGTAAAGATGATGGAGGGCTAAAATGTTTTCTCCTAAGGAGGAATGTGACTATCTACCTAACACCATAACTTTCATACTCTTAAAATCTTACAGTCTCACTGCAACTCATTTTTATGATAACTATGAAGGAGAAACAACAAATTGAACCAAAGAGGAGCTGTGGAAGAATCTTGACTTCCCATTAACAGTATACCCCTCATAGAATGATCTCAGGACCAGAGAGTTGAAAATATTCAGCTAAAGGTGACATCACCAGGAGCTGACTAGATGGCCTTATGTACAGCCAAGCCACAATAATTATAATTGTAAGTCATAGTACCAGTGATTTTTCCCAAAGCTAATTGATGTGAATCATTAAATCCTCACTGCAAATGACAGATCAGTATAGGACGTACTGTGTGTCATCGTGGCTCTTCTCTGTGCACCTTATAGTGAAAGTACTGAAAGTGAATTGTATTGTGTAAGGCATCATATTGATGTTTTGTTGCATGCTGTTGTGGGTATTGGATTAGCTTATATGGATGTTAATTGTTGATCATGCTTAGCATTGTGCAGATTTGCTTTCTGAATGAGTTAACCATAAAAATGTTCAAGGAAAAGTATATCGCTCAAGTTATTTCACAATGGATTTCACTCATAGGCCAAGCTGAATTGAAAGGGGTGCCTCTGGTAATATATAAAATTATGCTCATATGTCTGTGTAATGAGATGTTATTGTTCACTTCCTCTGTCTCCCATTGCTCATACTTATGCACTTGTTCAATACTTTTTGGTCAACGAAATATCTTTTTGTGCTGTGACAGGAATGAACAATGATAGTTGCACAAAGAAGGGTTTTCTTTGGACTAAACACAAGTGTATTGTTGTATAATATCCAAGGTTATTTTTTTAAAAAAGAAAGGAACAGAAATGTAAAAAACATTGAGTGAATAATTTGTTTCATATATATATATATATATATATATATATATATATATATATATATATATATATATATATATATATATATATATATATGCATTGTATATTTGAATGGAAAATGAACACCTATATACAAATTTGTAAAGTATATCAACTGATATTTTTCCTGATAGAATACTGTTGATTGTTTGTGACTAGTAACCTATGTAAACAGTTAGGATTATGTTCATACTCATTGCTTTGCTTGGCTTCCTGGCCTAGTCTTGGCTCACATATCATTTTAACAGCCTGAAGTGGAACAGATGAGCAAATGAGGATGTTTTTTTTATTTTAAAAATTTTAGTGGAGGGTTGTTGTATGTTGTGTTAATGTTTAGTATTGTCTTGAATAATTTCTGGAGGTAAATGCAGATCACAAATTAACTTATAAAATTAAAATATTATTAAATGTTTATGAAATGTATGAAATATCATTGATTCCTAAAAGAAATACACACACACACACACACACACACACACACACACACACACACACACACATTCCCTCTGCAGCCACAAGGATTAGGTTCTTGAAAATTACAATGGTTGGTGAATCAGCAGTTGATGAATTTGATATTATGTATGTGTATGGAAAAATTAGGGTTGGGGAAACCTTTGCAAGATATACAAAGAGTAAAAAAGTGATATTCTAATTTCCTGTATAAAAGTTTGATATATATCTAGGCCACATTGTGTGATTAAGCAAACATCATAACTTAAATAGGTAGGAGGGGGAGAGAGAAAACAGCCACCACAAAATATGGTTATCATTACCTTTAAGGCTATAGTATAATTTTGGTTAAGACAATGTATATGTCCTTTTAGACCAAAAATGGACACATATATCAATAATTCTAAAACTTTTGTTAATCTGATCCTGTAATTGTTTGATGAATTGGGGTACAATTATATAACTGCTGTTGCACAAACTTGTGGTCAATGAAGCCATGTTTGAGTAGGGAATAGTGCACATGTGCATACAAATAGGTATATATTACATAAAAAAAGTTACAAGCATAACTCTATAGGTTTGCATTTCCTTGGTGCTTATCCTCGGCCTTTTAGCTCATGATGGATGACATCCTACACCCTGGGACATAAGGCCACTGCAACATAAGGGTTTCCACAGCTTACCTTCCTCATGTTTACCAACCTACCCATTTATTGACCAACACAAAGGATGAGCAGCTAAGTGACCTGTGGTCTGACTGCCGTATTCCACAAACTCACGGCCAGGTGTGTTAACTATACCACTGAGGCTCTCTCTCTAGGTATATATATATATATATATATATATATATATATATATATTATATCATGATATATTCTTTAGTATCAAACATTTTGGTAACTTGAGAACATCAGTATTTCTTAGAGTTGGAATATGGAATAGTGGACACTTCCCATCAAGATTGTCTAGTGTTAGCAATGTTGTTACACCTTTTCTTTTTGCAATCCTCAGCAGGCATGTAGGTCTTATTTACTCCTGCTGTGTTTTGCTCACTCTTGTGACTGCTAGAACATATCTGGATGATTTCCTTTATGGGATCTGATGGGAAGTTTGCATTTTGACCTCGTGTAATGTTGGTAGACTATACTCAAGAAGCTGACACTTGCAATTCAGAGCATATATACATCACTACCAACTATTAACATTATCTTTAGGTTGTGTGAATGCTGGTAAACATCTGTTAAAAGAAGCAGAGATGAGGTTGAGCCATTTTCACATCATATCAAGCCTCACAAAATTATCTGACATACATACCTGCTGAATACGGTGCTCATCTAAATTCCAGTTATTGATGTACATTTTTGTAATGGAAATGTATGTAAGCCAAAACTACTGGTGAAAGAAAAACAGTTTTATTGGAAAGAGTTCTTATCAAATTACTTTGTCAATAATGATTTTTTAAAGTAAATGAATCAAACAACAAAAAAATATACATGTTTTTCTCTGATGACAAAATGAATTATATTTTCCAATGATGAAACTGCCTCTTGTTCAAGAGAAATGTGTATTATGTGAACAATTATATAATTTCTCAAAGCACAATTTGCTGTTAAGTTAAAAGTTTTTGAAAGCTTCTGCCAGGCAGGAGCAACATAATTATGAAATGTTTCTACTAGAATTGACAAGTCACAACTGAAAACAGTTTTACACACACATAACATTAGCTTTCATATTACAAAACATTTTACATTTACAAAATATTTACAAGAAAAAAAAAAATCTGATTCATAGAACAAACTCTTACAAGAAATGTCTACATACTAAATAACAATAATGATACTACCACAATTGATCATGTATACTCGTATAGGCAATATGTACCAGAGATGATGTTTTGCTATGTAAACATGTCAAGATGATCAGATCACACATATAAAAATAAATCTTAATTGAAGTAATAATATACATACAGTTACTGTAAAGAACTCAATAATTGATCAAGGCAGCATTTTTGAAGTATGAAACAAGGCACAAAGTTTGATTCATTGAGTTACGCAGATTATGCCATGATCTGCCCAGGATGCCAGCCAAAGCCTCACACATCTGATGAACTTCTTCATTTTCTAAAATGTACTCTGCATGTAATTTCAGAAACAATCCAAGATAACCTTGCACAGCTTCAAAGTTATATTGTTTCTCTAAGGCAAACTTTATCATTTCTAAGAATTGAACCATCACCTCCTTTGACCCTCCTACATCAGGATCTAGCCCCCGAATTTCTACCTCCACACCTGAGGGTCCCTGATTCATCAGCATATTCAATGCCTCTTCTAGCTCTTTATTCTTTAACTTCTTCCCAAATGTAGTCAACACTTCAAAAGACATCACTGACTTTACTTTTGATTTTGCTTCATCTTTTTCTCCTTCTGCTGGAGCAAATTTAAATTCTAGGCCTGGGACAGTAGGAAGAAAGAAAGGAGCAGATTTAGGGACCTTGGGGGGTTCTACTGGTTTGTTTCTCTTTTTGATAACATCTAAACTCAAAAGATTCAGCCAACGTGAGGTTGGTAACAAGGCTAATGTCACAAATTCTTCAGATATCTGCTGAGGAGATTTATATTCATCATTATCAGTTTGACTTTCCTCTTTTACCTCAACAATTTCTTCTCCTTCCTTAGCAACCAACTGTGATGAATCAGCACATGTAGATGGTAGAAACACAGTAGGTGCCTTGTAATTCTGGGGCAAGGGATGAAGAGAGAGGTGGTGATAACATGCCTGATTTGACCACAGATAAATACCAAGGTGGTCTGTGTGTATAGTTGCTAAAAAATCTCCAACTGGTGACATTGTTAGTGATATACATGGGATTGGCACTAAAAAGCAATCAACACATGTACCTGAAGGAATGTCCCAAGTTCTGACTGTCTTATCAAGGGATGAACTTATGAGCCACTTAGAATCTGGGCTAAATGCCAAATCTGTCACCTGATTCTGATGACCATACAGTTTCCTAATCACTTTCTTTGTATCTACATCTACAACATGTATGCTCCAATCTTCAAGAGCAATTCCAAGGAGTCCTGAATCTTTATGCAAGGACATTTTTGAGATAGACTCACCCAATGTTAATCCCTTGATAAAGTGACAATCTTTCATCCTCCACCATTTCAGATGCATGTCCTCTCCCCCTGAGACTACATATTGGTTAAGTCCATCAGTCACAAGGCCACTCACACTACCTTCATGTGCAAAAGGGTCACCATATGTTCCTCTTAAAAGACCTGACTGTATATTGTATTTGTCCATGTGACCAGAGCTGTATCCTATGATTACAAAGTTTCCACAAATTGTCAAATCCAAACATGTTGCCATTACCCCACTCCAGTCCTTTTCTTTAAATCGCTCATGCAATAACTTGTGTTCTCCCATCTTTTGTGCACCAATAGACCACGTTGTTACCACTGTCTTTCCTCGATGCACTGCAGCAACATTGTCCCAGGCCTTTTCTTGTGCTGTTTCAGATGTAAACCGCATAATGGCTGGCATTACTTTCCGATCAAGATTCATATTTTTCTTTTTTGAAATTTTTCTGTTATATGAAGCCCTTCCTAGATTCTTATTCACAATGTCTGTCACTGTTGAAAATAGTCTCATGGAGGAATCTTCCCCTGCACTAAGAATACAATCACCAAGGCTGCCATGAAATCTTGCAAACAGTGGAGGTGCTGAGTGGCCATCTCGTATCTTGAGAAGCCTGGCACCACCATCTGGAAGATCAAATATCCACATTTTCAGGGTGTTGTCTGGTGATGAAGTGACCAGTAGAGGCTCATTAAGAAGACATTTCAAACCCAAGACTGGGCCATGGTGGGCATCTCGGATCTGTGATATAAGGTTCTTTTCTTCCAAGTTCCATATTGCTATGTGACCAATTTCACTGCCAGTCACCATCACTGGAAATTCATCACTCCGAAAGCCTATTCCAGTAACTTTGCCCCAGTCCTGATGGAGCTCCATGACTGTTTCATCATATTTAATGTTGTGGAGAATGATCTTACCACTAGTGAGACCAATTCCAATTACATCAGGTGCTGGAGCCTGTTCCAAAACACACACCCCAGCATTCCAGCCCTTGAAAGTGTATATGAGCTTACAGGTATTCAGATTCCATAGTTGCAATTTACCTTGCTTGCTCCCAAGCAGAATTTTGTTAAGGTAAGTTGCAGGATGTGTGAGGGCTGTGATTTGAAATGAATTTGCTTGAAACTCCATTTGCATGTATAATGACTCAGCTTTGATGTCCCAAACACGAAGGCAGTTAAGTTTATCCACTGCTATGAGATGAGGTCCAAATGGTAACATAAGATGAACACTGGCCTTGTGTCCAACATACTTGTGTTTGAGCTCGGTGCCGCGTCGCCATGCATAGATGTCGTTCCCACTGGCAGTGTAGATGTGGAAGGCATCCCCACACACGGCTACGATGGGGTTCTCGTGGGGATTTCCAACACCCAGCAGGCCCAGCTTGGCTGCCCCATAAGTATGGAACGTGTTGCCCACAACAGTAACTATCAGGTTCTCCTTCCTCCGCTGAATGTATCGAACCACTGGCGGTATGTTTGTGCTCACCAGTCCCAAGGCTCGATAAGGAGTGAATATCTTACTTCCTTCAGCCATAGTAGCCTACAGAACCTCGAAGGAGGCTGTGAAGGCTGTGCTTTGGGGGTGCACGAAACACGTGGTAGGACAGCGGCTTGTTTACAAGTGGTGGGGGAAGACGAGGCCAACAATATTTTGACGCATCCTCTTATCAAGTCATATAAAGGATGAGACCATGTGTACGGAAAGAACATAATAACGTATTTAAATTATCAACAGGCTTTATACCTGAAATGAATTTCCAGATTGATTTAAAATAAGCTCGTACTTATTTTAACAATTTTTCTCAGTTTGTCCTTAAAATTTTTAACACTTGTCTTACTATACAAATATTTTTTTGTTTTATCATATAAATAATAATGATATAGGGATATGCATCTAGAGTTTTGATATTTACAAGTCACCAGTGTGGTCCCCTCTGGCGGCGGCGCAGCGCACCTCGCAGAACACCATTGAGCGAGGTGGTGGCCGAACCTCACTCTTTCCGCCTGCACCATGGAGCCCTATGAAGTCTTGGTCAACCAGCCGGTGGTGATTGACAACGTAAGTAGGCGGTGCTATGGAAGTTCGATGAATGGAGAAGCAATTGCTGGATGGGAGATGCAAAATGTGGCGGCGGCGGAGAGGGAGGCGGGGGCGGCTGTCAAATGGTTTGTTGGGTGGATGACTCATACTGGTGTTGTGTTCCCTTGAGTGATTCAGGGAAAGGAGGGCCCGGCCATGAAGGGGCTTCTTATTAGGATCAGGTGAGGAGAGTGTTTGTGTGGCAGGCACGGGTAGCAGGGTTGCTTGGGCGTGGGTGGTGCAGGTGGCCGGGAGGGCGTGTTCAGGTGAGGGTAGGTTGGCAGTACCTGCTGTGTTCAGGTGTCATTGCCAAGCTCTTTTAATCACAAAGTTACAAGCTACGTAGTAATGAATATGTAGTCTGTTAATCCCATATTACTTTTTTTTCCATGATTTGAAAGCCGGTTTTGTGCCCAAATTAGGCAGGTGTTGCCAGCTTCCTTCATTGTGAGGGGCGGCATTCATAAACGAGGGTGCTTGTCAGGGCAGGGGTTTCTCACTTTCGATAATCAGCACCTTTCCAAAGTGTTATTAATGAAATATCACTTAATAATGTGGCTATCTGAGGTTGAAAGGGTGTGAAAGTGATCCTAATAGCTAAATGGTACCTAAATAGTACCATCATGGAACACATTATGCTTCAGTTCTTGCTCTAAGCTGTGATGTGTTGCTCTTGCAGAATTCCTATCGTGTCTGTCAGTTTGATGTCAAGTATGGATGGTAACAATTGAGTTTCAGTTTTACCATCATTGTGTACTATCATATATGCCACAGCTTTGTACAGGGATTGCAGAAAAGAGGGAATTCAGTTTGAGTGCTCTCTCTCTCTCTCTCTCTCTCTCTCTCTCTCTCTCTCTCTCTCTCTCTCTCTCTCTCTCTCTCTCTCTCTCTCTCTCTCTCTCTCTCTCTCTCTCTCTCTCTCCTGTTACTACTGATATATTTGGTCATATGTTTTTTGTGAAAATGTATTTTTTTCATGTTGCCTATTGTGTGTACTCTGGGGTAAGGTGGTGGTGTTTTTAGATACAATAGGACATATTTTAAATTACAGACTGGTGTAATCAGAAATGCATCACTATAAAGGCACATATTAATATCCTGCACTGGAATTGAAGCCTTGTTGGAGGGTGTTGGTACCTCCTCGCTGCTGGGGGTTAAAAAGCATTGCAAACTGTTTGTGCATTTGTTACAAGGCTGAGAGGAAGTAGGATTTTTCTTATATAAAAGGTATAGATGTTGCAACTCAGCATCCTCATATACATTCTTTGTATTTTAATGCTTTCTGTTATTTATTTACTTGGCTTTCTTCATGTTTTCAGGGCTCAGGTGTAATCAAGGCTGGTTTTGCTGGCGACCAGACACCAAAATGTCACTTTCCCAATTAGTAAGAAAATTGTTCTTGAGTGTTTTAATGTGTGGGGGTCCTTAAAGTACGGAAATGTGAATGGAATCATTATTGATAGCATGTTACAAATAATGATTATAATTTTGAATTTGCTCTTGTCTGCTGCTATACTTCATATTTCAAAGTTTACCTTCCTCCTGTGTTTTTTTTTTCTTGCTAATTGTTTGAATGTCCTGTTATATGGAAAGTGAAAGATTATAAGAAACATAACATATTGATAATCAAGCACTGCTAATTTCTCTTCAATGAATGAACTTGTAACTTCAAGTTTTGATTTCTTCCTAAGAGTCAGAATGTATACCTTGCTATTTTGGTACATAGCTTACACCTGACAGGTAACACATTGTGATGGGACTATAGAGAGATAGCTAATCTTTCTTCCTGGGCTTGCAGCATTGGCCGACCCAAGCATGTGCGAGTGATGGCTGGGGCCCTGGAGGGAGACCTGTTTGTGGGCCCCAAGGCTGAGGAGCACCGTGGTCTTCTTTCCATTCGGTGTGTATTTTGACATCAAAATTTTTTGTGATATTTGCTATTTTGAGGATGAAGACAGTCACTGCAAGCTGTCTCCTTTAATTAGATGATGAGTTAGTGGTAAAAGGGTCAAAAGCCTGGTCAGAATTATAGTCAGAAGATGTGGACTTATGTATAGGTGATGAAATAGCTATAGAAAACTTGGGAGAAAAGAGGACTACATTGAAATAAACTATTTTCTTATATTTTATCTATCCTTCCTACACATCAATCATGCCCTGTGAAATAGTAGCCAGGTTAAAATATCTAATTTAGATCGAAACAAAATTTTTTGCTTAGATCCTTACATGTAAACTTGATAGAAATTAGTTGCGATGTTGTTGCATACACATCAGCAAATGTTTCTTCTTTACCTGATATTTATTTTTCCTGGAAGTGTTTTTTTAAAATGACTTCTTGTTAATTTTTTGTGTGCAGCTAATAATTCCTGCATGTTATGAATATATTGCTAATTATGTTAATGAAAATTTTGGTGTTTTGCAGATATCCAATGGAGCATGGAATTGTGACGGACTGGAATGACATGGAGCGAATTTGGCAATATATTTATAGTAAAGATCAGTTGCAGACATTTGCTGAAGAGGTAAATGAGTGTGTGTAAAGTAGATAATCCTGTATCACCAGAGGAAAAGCAATTAATTTAGAGTGACCCTTATGCATGCTTGTATATAATTATCACAAAAAAAAAGATGCTGGCATACTAATGTTCTGTCTCCCTTCCAGCATCCCGTCTTACTCACAGAGGCTCCACTAAATCCACGAAAGAACAGAGAAAAGGCAGCTGAAATATTTTTTGAAACTTTTAATGTTCCTGCCCTCTTTGTCTCTATGCAAGCAGTTTTAAGTTTGTAAGTAAACATAATTCTATCAGACTAATCTGTAAAATTGAATAACACCATCATTGATATAAGATGCAAATTGACTGTCTTGGATGTTTGCTTTTGTGAGGTACTGCCTTATGAATGTCCATAACCAGGAAGCTGTCATGAATGCATTGGTTCTTTTGGAAACTACCATTTGTATATCAGGCTGATACCATGGCTCACTCTAGGATTAGAAATACATAGGAAAGGAATCCTAATTTTTCCCTTGCTCTGTCCATCTTGGTCAGATCTAGTGACACACAGGGAATGTGGTAGCTTTGTTCTTCAAGTTTGCCTACAGAGTGCATGGCCAGGAATCTTATTTGTTTGGAAAAGGACCAGTTTGTTGTATAACAAAAGAAAATTGGCTTATGTCATCTATAACATCAAGACTGATGCTATCTGGCAGATATGCAACGGGACGGACGACAGGAGTGGTGCTGGACTCAGGGGATGGAGTGACCCATGCAGTGCCCATCTATGAGGGTTTTGCAATGCCTCATTCCATCATGCGGGTTGACATTGCCGGCCGGGATGTCAGTCGGTGAGTGTTGCATAAGTAGTTGTGCTTGAAATGTCATTAGTAACAATATTGCCATCATTCTTATCTACTGTTATGATCACAAGCCCATTGTTGCACTACAGCTGTTGCATTAAAAGGATTAATTGGCATTATTTCATGTAATATTATTTAGTATATCAAATTATATCCATGGGATGGATTGTCATTGAGAGATGACATTTAAAATACATCTCTTTTAAGGATTGTAAGAATATTAGCAGAAGATAAGAGTGTGTTTTTTAACATTAATTTATTGGTTAGCATATTTGGCAAAGGGATATTGAAAATGTAGTATTTTCTTTGTGTAGTATTCTCTTTGCTTTTGATTTTCCTTTTATACCTCATTGTTGGACATGATCATTATGTAAGCTGTGAACTAATGAGCTTAATGTTTAATAAGGAAATGGACAATATATGTTCTCTTTAGCATCACTTTAACTGTCTTTTGTGTCCTGTTACATCTTAAATGTTACCAGTTCTGTTACTATGAAAATTTTACAGGTACTTAAAGTTATTGTTAAGGAAAGAAGGTCTGAGCCTCTACACGACGGCAGAATTTGAAGTGGTTAAAACTATGAAGGAGCGAGTGTGTTACCTCGCTACCAACCCACAGAGGGAGGAGAGTGTGGACACTGAGAGACTCCAGTACCAGTTGCCAGATGGTTCCACTGTTGAGGTCAGTATCATTGAGATTTTTTGACCATTGCTGACAGTACAAAGGTAAGGTATTTCATCATTCTCAAAATGTTATCACTTGCAATATGTTCAGCTGAAGGGGGTGTTGAAATATATTGTAGAGTGTGTAACTAATGTAGCAGCATTAACATTGGTGGTTAAGGTGGCTAATTTAGTTAAATCCCATATATACTGCATTAAAGGTTATCAGTTGTTTATAATTCTTAATAGCATGTCATATTTGAAGGATATGTTAAGGAGATTCTTTCACCAAATTAATATTTGCAAGAAAGTGTATGGTAAGTGACCTTAAAGTGAAGGTTGGCATCCTCTACCTCTACTATACCACATACTGTCTTTGTATTCTCTCTGTTTTCTGTATTTTCTCAGAGCTGGGGACCCTTTCATGGTTATCTATTTTTATCTTTTTCCAAGTGGTGATGTGGATTCATAAATATAGTGATGATTTTATTCATAGAGGCATCAAGGTTTGTATGGGTGAGGGGTGAATAGCATTGAGCTTATGTTTAGTTGTGGAGGACATTTGGGGCTGTTAGGATGGTGACATAGTCTTGTTTTGGGGGCTCGCAATTTTTGTGTTGTGCATCTCCTTCATTTCCCCTCTTGACATAGATTCTCATTTTATCTAAGACCATTTATGAGTGTTGAGTAAATCCTTGACACCTATCTCAGTGGTCCTGGATATGGGTAGTTGCTGTGGAAGTTGTTTGGTTTGGATCTGAGACTTGAGTTGTCTCAGCTTAAACAGTTATTGAACACTGGTAGTTGCTGATATAACCATGGCATAAATTCCTGTTTTCTGGGACTGCTGTGGTCACAGTTGTTTGTATGTCTTGATGTATTGCTAATTTATTCACCTGTGAGGTAATTGGTTGTTGGTTTGTATAAGTCTGTCAGAATGCATTCAGAGTTTAGTTATATGCTTATGCCACTTCTAATTCCCTCTCAGAATTTGATGTCACACTTGGTTAAACAAACACTTCTTCTAAGAGTGAATGAAGCACGTTGAAACTGTTTCAGGTGGGTCAGGCTCGCTTCCGTGCTCCTGAAGTATTGTTCCAGCCTCACCTCATTGGGGATGAGAGTGATGGCATCCATGAGGTGCTGCTCTATGCCATCCACAAGTCTGACATGGACCTGCGCAAACTGCTCTTCCAGAACATTGTCATCTCAGGAGGTTCAACTCTCTTCAAAGGATTTGGAGATAGATTGTTGTCTGAAGTTAAAAAACTGGCACCCAAAGATATCAAAATTAGGGTAAGTTTGTAATTTTTCTCTGGGAATAGAGGCCCTGTCACATGCTTGACTTACAGCATTGAATAATTTGGCAGCAGTTCCAAGTTTTTGTTTTACTAATGGCATATATCTCTCTAGATTTCAGCCCCAGCAGAGCGACTTTATTCCACATGGATTGGAGGCTCCATTTTAGCTTCCCTAGACACTTTCAAGCGCATGTGGGTCAGCAAACGAGAATATGATGAAGATGGTGCTCGAGCTATTCACCGGAAGACATTCTAATTGCCTCTAGTTGTAAGTGTAGTGTAGGGGAGTGTTGGGGCTACAGTTTTTTGTCAGTGGATTGAAATTATTCTTTGAAACCAAAACTCACACTTTATGGAATATGTGAACGTTCATTTATGTTATCGGGAGAAGTTATATTTATGTAATTATGGTTTGGAGGATTTTACTGAAGAATGGTGTTATAATAATTTTAAAAAGTAAGAGAATAACCCATGTTGCCTTGTCAACCATGGAAATGAAAGGGGTTGATAAGGCATAGTGCTGTCCAAGAAATTTTAAAATTGAGGTTTACACATCTGAATGACAAAATGAATGTAGTAATGTATATTTTGTTTTATTATGGTACATATGAATTGATCCATGTACATATTTATTGAACCAAAAAAAGGAAAAATTTATATATATTGAATTTTAATTGAGTACAGTACTTTTCTTTATGACGAGATTTAGTTTCAGTGAGCAGCTAGTAATGGAGCTGCTTGTGTGATAATGATTGTTGTAGGTGTGGACCAAGATAGCAGCATGAACCATTATTGATGTAAAGGTGAAGAGGCATGGGATAGTGAGCCATGGAGACAGTATTTGCTTTGTAACACCATTTAGAAATTCAGGTGCTGCATTAATACTTTATGAAGGTCATCTAGAAAGTTTTGGTGGATCCTTTAAAGAAGAGAAAAAATTATTCATCCAGTTTATGCCTCTTCCATATTAAAGATTTTGTACTTATACATATGTATTTTTAATATATAGTAAAAATCTAAATATTATTACTAGTTATAATTTAAAATGCTTGAAACTTCATTTGCCATTGCTGACCTGATTTGCAACTAAAGTAAAATCTTTCATTGTGAAGAAGAAAGACTTAGATGTTAATGAACATTGGCATCAAAGATAATTCCAGTATGAATAGTTAGCATATTGAACATAAACATCGTACAATGTGGTGTAACACAAAGACCAATCTTGTGACATGTAAGTTTGGTATAGCGTTAACTTTTATTGCTTCTGTGCCTTGACGATAGAAATTCATTGCTTGTATGAGACCAAAGGTAGAAATACTCCAAGTAAAGGTAAATGCTTCATTATCCTTGTGCATAACACTTTGTATATCCAATGCCTTGTCACTTCTGTAGCACCCTGTTCTGTTTTTGCCTCACACCCACTCCAGTCCTTTATGTCAGTGAGATGTGCATTGCTGACCCACTTGCTGTGAAAAATTAAAGTCTTGAACCTTGTTTACTGCCATTGAAATTTGCTTTTTCCCTGGCATTTAAGGACAAAATATAGCTTTAACTGGTCTATTAGTTGTGATGTTTATTTATTGACATGTTAATTATTGTTTTGTATTTGTATAGCATAGTGATTCTGATGTACACAATCTTTTGTTTTGTAAAGGAAGGTGGATTGAGCTGCTCTAGTAAATTGCAGTGAGCAAGGAATCTTAAGATTTTTTAATTTTAAAGAAGCACAATATTATTTAGCTCATTTGCTATGTTTTCAATATTAAGATTAGTATTTTCATTGAATTTATGGTGACATTTCCAATATGTAATTACATTTTTTTTTTTCAATTTATAATGAAGTCTATAATTGTTTGGCTTTTCCTTTTGTACTGATATCAACTTTGTAATGAGAAGTACACAAAATTATACTCCTCTAATTGTTTAAGTAAGTTTTCACATGAAGATTCCCAGAAATTACACTATCAGAAATGTCATGTTCACAAAAAAAAAAAAAAAAAAAAAAAAAATTGCTCGTGTACTGCTGCTGTGCAGTATTAGCGGTTTCAACATTGAAAGGAAGACACAAATAATGCTGAAAATATTATGGGCCTGCAAGGGGACATTAAAATAAAGTATGTTGGTATTTCTCTGTGTAACTGGTAAATATAGGTTTAAAGGATGAAATTACGATCATTCTTAGTGAACTTATTCAGCTGTCATGCTTTATTTCATTTAACTTTTAGTGTGTAACAAATTGGCTTTCTGGTGAACAGAAGTTCTTATTTATTTATTTTATGTTATGTTATTTTATTTATTTATTTATTTTTTTATTGTGAACGAATACTGCTGAGACAAGCTGGATGGTTCATCCTGCAAGAATCTGTTATTAGGTAGTGCAATAAAAGGATCAAACCCAGATTGAGGTACGTATTTATGGGAAAAGAATGAATAAGTAAATAGAAGTAAATAGAATAAAAAAGTGAATAAAATAAATAGATAGAAACATAAAATAATGCAAGAAACAGTGGCGTGAAGCCATATGGAGGTTTGCAGGAGTGAAGTGTGCGTGGTAACACTTGTATGAATGTGAAGGTTAGTAGGAGGAGGCAGTAGACACCTGCCGAAACGATAATTACTCCCAGTTAGGTCTAAAGCACTGTTCAGGGGATGCTGTGAACTTATCATTAAACCCAGCTGTGACCTCGCTGAACGTTTCCCTTTGTGTCACACAACACAAGGGGGCAGTCGCAGCCTGCCCTCTAAAGACAACTCTCTTCCACACAAAACTACAAGCACCAAATAACACACACACCCTTCACTCAAAAATTTTAAAATCATCATGGCGACTCCTACACCAGCCTCGGAGTCCCCATCTGGGGAGGGGACCATAAATGTCGGACTGCCTTTCTGTCGACGACCCTAAGTGTTTTGACACCCCCCTCAACTTTTTCTTCATTAACTTCTGCAACATTCGTGGTCTAAGATCTAATTTTCAATCTGTAGAACACCACCTCTCCTCTTCTAAACCTCATCTTCTTTTCCTCACTGAAACTCAGGTGTCTGAGGCAACTGGCAGTAGCCCCTTTTTCTGTTCCCTCCTACTTTCTCTATCCTCATTTTCGATCCAAAGCTGGATGCTGCGTTTATGTGCTTTCGTGCCCACGCTCTTGAATCTTCCGAGTTTTCCACCATCTGGCTACGACTACAGAGTCACTCTCATACTAAATTTATCTGTACTGTATACCTCTCACCTAACTCCTCTGATTATAAGAAATTCTTTGACTACTTAACTTCCAAAGTGGAGCACATTCTGACCCTCTTCCCTTTTTGCAGAGATCTCCATTCTTGGAGACTTCAATGTTCACCACCAGCTTTGGCTTTCCTCTCCCTTCACTGACCATCCTGGTGAACTAGCCTACAACTTTGCTATCCTCCATGACCTAGAGCAATTGGTGCAACACCCTACTCGTATTCCTGACCGTCTAATTCCCAACATTCTTGACCTTTTCCTGACCTTTAATCCTTCTGCTTATGCTGTCACCCTTTCTTCTCCGTTGGGCTCCTCCGATCACAATCTCATATCTTTATCTTATCCTATCGCTCCAGTCCCTCCTCAGGATCCCCCTAAGCGAAGGTGCCTCTGGCGTTTTGCCTCTGCTAGTTGGGGGGACCTGAGGAGATATTTTGCTGATTTTCCTTGGAATGACTACTGCTTCCGTGTCAGAGACCCGTCTTTGTGTGCTGAGCGCATAACAGAGGTGATAGTGTCTGGCATGGAGGCGTACATTCCTCACTCTTTTTCTCGTCCTAAACCTTCTAAACCTTGGTTTAACACAGTTTGTTCTCGTGCTATACATGATACAGAGGTGGCCCACAAAAGGTACTTAAGCCTTCCATTACCAGAATCTCATGCACTTTATATTTCTGCCCGGAATCATGCCAAGTCTGTTCTCCAACTAGCCAAAAACTCCTTCATTAACAGAAAATGTCAAAACCTTTCAAGATCTAACTCCCCTCGTGATTTCTGGCATCTAGCCAAAAATATTTCCAATAACTTTGCTTCTTCTTCTTTCCCTCCTCTATTTCAACCAGATGGCACCACTGCTATCACATCTATTTCTAAAGCTGAACTCTTCGCTCAAACCTTTGCTAAAAACTCTACCTTAGACGATTCTGGGCTTGTTCCTCCCTCTCCTCCACCTCTCCTCCACCCTCTGACTACTTCATGCCACCTATTAAAATTCTTCGCAATGATGTTTTTCCATGCCCTCGCTGGCCTAAACCCTCGGAAGGTTTATGGTCCTGATGGGGTCCCTCCTATTGTTCTCCGAGACTGTGCCTCCGTGCTTGCACCTTGCCTAGTCAAACTCTTTCAGCTCTGTCTGTCAGCATCTACCTTTCCTTCTTGCTGGAAGTTTGCCTACATTCAACCTGTTCCTAAAAAGGATGACCGTTCTAATCCCTCAAACTACCGTCCTATTGCTTTAATTTCCTGCCTATCTAAAGTTTTTGAATCTATCCTCAACAGGAAGATTCTTAAACATCTATCACTTCACACCCTTCTATCTGATCGCCAGTACGGATTCCGTCAAGGCCGCTCTACTGGTGATCTTCTGACTTTCCTTACTGAGTCTTGGTCATCCTCTTTTAGAGATTTTGGTGAAACTTTTGCTGTTGCCTTGGACATATCAAAAGCTTTTGATAGAGTCTGGCACAAAGCTTTGATTTCCAAACTACCCTCCTACGGTTTCTATCTTTCTCTCTGTAACTTCATCTCAAGTTTCCTTTCTGACCGTTGTATTGCTGCTGTGGTAGACGGTCACTGTTCTTCTCCTAAATCTATTAACAGTGGTGTTCCTCAGGGTTCTGTCCTGTCACCCACTCTCTTCTTATTATTCATTAATGATCTTCTAAACCAAACTTCTTGTCCTATCCACTCCTACGCTGATGATACCACCCTGCACTTTTCCACGTCTTTTCATGGACGTCCAGCCCTTCAGGAGGTAAACATATCACGCAGGGAAGCCACAGAACGCTTGACTTCTGATCTTTCTAAAATTTTTGATTGGGGCAGAGCAAACTTGGTATTGTTTAATGCCTCAAAAACTCAATTCTTCCATCTATCAACTCGACACAACCTTCCAGACAACTATCCCCTCTTCTTCAATGACACTCAACTGTCCCCCTCTTCTACACTGAACATCCTCGGTCTGTCCTTTACTTATAATCTGAACTTGAAACTTCACATCTCATCTCTAGCTAAAACAGCTTCTATGAAGTTAGGTGTTCTGAGACGTCTCCGCCAGTTTCTCTCACCCCCCCCCCCCCCAAGCTGCGAATTCTGTATAAGGGCCTTATCCGTCCATGTATGGAGTATGCTTCACATGTCTGGGGAGGTTCCACTCATACTGCTCTTCTAGACAGGGTGGAATCACAAGCTTTTCGTCTCATCAACTCCTCTCCTCTAACTGACTGTCTTCAGCCTCTCTCTCACCGCCGCAATGTTGCATATCTGGCTGTCTTCTACCGCTATTTTCATGCTAACTGCTCTTCTGATTTTGCTAACTGCATGCCTCCCCTCCTTCCTCGGCCTCGCTGCACAAGACTTTCTTCTTTCTCTCACCCCTATTCTGTCCACCTCTCTAACGCAAGAGTTAACCAGTATTCTCAATCATTCATCCCTTTCTCTGGTAAACTCTGGAACTCCCTGCCTGCTTCTGTATTTCCACCTTCCTATGACTTGAATTCCTTCAAGAGGGAGGTTTCAAGACACTTATTCATCAATTTTTGACCACTGCTTTGACCCTTTTATGGGACTGGCATTTCAGTGGGCATTTTTTTTATTAGATTTTTGTTGCCCTTGGCCAGTGTCCTTCCTACATAAAAAAAAAAAAAAAAATGTACAGCACGTAATATATATGCTTAGATTGTTCCATCCAACGGCAAAATTAAGAATGCAGGGCTGATGTTGAGGTATCTAGAACAACAAGACACAAACCCCATATTACTACTGCAGAGGAGAGACTCTATGCATGCTCCTGCTACAAATGACTAGGTACATTACGTAAGAGGGCGTATTGGAGTGTTGTTTGAAAGTAGATTAAACATATGGCATCTAATATGAAAAGTGTAAAGGTAAATTGTTATGTAAATCGTAACAAAATGGGAAAACGTAAATTACAGTATGACGCAAAATTGTCTCACGGACATTTGGCAAGGATAACGGACTCGAAATGTCCCTTGAAAATTCCATGCTTAGCCTAAGTTACCCAATCTAAAACACCATAGAAAACGGATTTGCCCGCTGTTTGACCTTGAGAATGTTACTTCTTTGTATTTTAGCTATATTTGATCAGATATGACTAATTTTGTAATGGAAAAGTAAGCAAAATAATTTTAAGATTTAAGTCTACGATAAGAAAATTAATATTGATATCTTTTCACAAGAGAACAATAAAGATCCTCGGTGTGGCAACATAACACGGTCAGCTGTGAAGTACAAGACACTCAGCTGATTGTTTGGAGTGGACTGTTTTGAAGGATTACTGGCGATTTCCAGTCTCCACGACATCCCAAGTAAGTGTCTGCAATCCTAAGCATATTTCTCAGTCGTTAAGAAAATATAGGTCATTCTGTACTCTCATGTTTTAGCTTAAGGAGGCTGTATTGACCAAGAAAGTGGCTTGTCGGGAGGGGGGTATTGACACTAACCAGTGAATTTAACAGTCCCTGCTACACTACAGCTATGAAATTATCTCGGATTCTGTGTGACACTAAGTGAGATAGTTGGATGGTAAAACCGAGACTATTTGTAATAGATAGTTTGGATAATGTTACAGCTAGTCATATCCTTTAGTTGGAAGCGACGTCACGGATAATCATATTCAATACACAACCAATTATAGAAGTCAGGTTGTTTGTATGTGCAAGATTAACAGTAACCTAGGTTAGAATAAATACTCCGGCAAGAAATATTTGACAGAGACCGGAAAGTGTTAATAAATGTCAAACTCTGGGTACTGCGAGACTGGAAGAGATTAGATGGTCTAAGGTACAGGTTTCGATTCTTCAAGTTGTACGGATACTGTGTCGTGTTGTTATATTAGGTATGCTTGACATTTCAAACACGTTTTGACACGCACTCACGAGAATCTTAAGAAAATACTGCGTTTGATTATGTTGCATGATAAAGAACATGATTTAGACGTAGCCTACTCAGCATAGATACATGCAAGTATTTGACTATATAGTATGACTGCGAATAAGTTTACCCTCCCGTAATGCTGTAGAAAAAAAAAAGGCATTGAAGAAAATGAGTTTTGAAGGACATGCTCAAGTAAAGTTGTGTGTGTGTGTGTGTGTGTGTGTGTGTGTGTGTGTGTGTGTGTGTGTGTGTGTGTGTGTGTGTGTGTGTGATGTATCGGATACCATATTTTAGAGTTCCGACGATGTGGAGGCGGAGGAGAATATGCTTTTCTCATAAAATGTTGATGTAACTGGGGAAGAAAATTACAGGGGACAAGATGGAATGATCACCTTCCCCCCACTTCCTTCCCCAGTTACTCTTCTGCTTTCGTTATGAACTCCCTTCCTCCTTCTACTCCACAATATGTCCCTTCCTCCCCCTGTTCCTTTCTTTTCCATTTCTATTTTGTTTTATCCCAAACCATCCTCCTTGTCACCTCCCCTCCCATTATCCATCCAAGACAGAAGTAGAAGGGAATGATGCGTCGCTGTCTATCCCCCTCACTCACTTATCCTCCAGTTTTGGATTATCCTTTTTGACCTTTCTTTGGGGACTGGCTCTCTCATTTAGCATTTTTAACACTTTTGTTGTCCTGGGAAAGTGCCACTCTTACATAAAAAAAAAAAAAAAACACTAAAACATGACAAATAATTTTTGCATCGTGTTTGTTAGTAAGGGTGGGGTCGGTTATAAGCAACGACCTGTTCCCCCCCCCGCCCGCCTCGGCCTCATTCCCACAAAGCGCGCAATTAGCAAGGCGGTGCCGAGTGATTTAGTGGTGCGGGCTCATAAGACGCGAGCTCCTTCTGATTAATTAAAGGATTCAGTGTTACGTAACTTCATTTCCATATCTAGATCATGAGTGCAGCACACACACACACACACACACACACACACTCTCTCTCTCTCTCTCTCTCTCTCTCTTTCTCTCTCTCTCTCTCTCTCCATATGTATATATAAAAATACATAACGAAATAAACATCTTGACACTAATGTTTTTGTCTGTCTGTCTGTCTGTGTGTCTGTGTGTGTGTTTGTCAGTCTTTGTGTCTGTGTCTGTCTGTTCACCTGAGTTTTTGAGTTAATGTGTTCAAGTGAGCAAAGCAACGGCAGACAGGTAATCCAGATGTTTATATTTCACAGGCCGGCGATTCGGAGGAGGTCTAGTGTCGCCAGCCCGCTGCAGTAAGGTAAGACTGCTATTATTATTATTATTATTATTATTATTATTATTATTGTTATTATTATTATTATTATTATTATCATTCAGGATGTGGTTTGATCTCGGAATGATTTCAAACTTACATATTCAGTTTAATTTTTTAAGTATTCTCAACCACGTTCATTCACTTTTTAGTTCAGCTGTCTATCTTTAATGTGAGGTTTGGCTTATTTTTCAGAATTTATGTCATTGGGGAAACTACACAAGTGCAAAAATACCACGTAACGATGACAGTGGGAGGAGGGGGAGGGGAGGGGGAGGGAGGGAAGGAATGAGGGAGGAAGGAACGAAGGAATTAAGAAGCGGAGGAAGAGGTGGAGAAGAAGGAAGAAGGAAAATGAAGAAGAGGAGGTAGAAGATCAGGAGGAAGAAGAGAAGGAGGAGATGAGGAGAAAGAGAAAGACAGAAGGTGAGAAGGAAAAAAGAAGAGGAGGAGATAAGAGAGGGTGACAAGTAGCATGAAGAGGAAGAGGAGGAGGGAGGAGGAAGAGGAGGATGTGGGTGGGGGGAATGTTGCATGACTTCATGATGGTGTGGAATCATGAGCAGCTGACAAAATACATCCATATTGCTGTCACCATTTTACTGCAAAGTGTCAGGAATGCACAAGACGCCAGCCACACCTTTTTCTCCCTCACCCGCCCCCTCTCTCTCTGGCTGGTAAAATAATGCTATCTTTTTCGTCATTCCTTGGTCACTTTATGCTTGGTGGGGACTGAGTGGACAGTGGGAGGTGCCTGTACTCACACACACACACACACGCACACACACATCACCAGTCTCCACACAGGCGGCGGGAAAGGAGGTTGAGACACGGGGAAATGGGCGCACTGTGTTTACTGCTCTTAAAGTTGCTTGCATGGGACGGGCGGTGTATCCTTGTATTGCATCTGTCCGTATGTGAGAGTGGGTGAGTGATCGCCTCTCTCTTTCTCTCAGGGGTTATTTGGGAGTTACATTTATGGTATATTTTCCCCTTGAAGTCAGTCCGCGGGCTCGTTTTCCTCCGTTTTCTTCCGCGCGATTCGATTTTGTTTTTCGTTTGTATCGTGAGGAAAATGAAAGAATTGTAACGTTTCTGGAAGTTTATGGTTTCACGTATTTGTTTATTTATTTATTTACTTATTTATTGCTTGTATGGTAATTTGCTTTAAGGAATATTTTAGGTACTGCTTTGCTTGTAGTGTATCCTGCTTGCGGTCTCTGTGGTTCTCATTTTGGTAGTTTTAGGAATATAATGAATAACTTTTACTGTCTCTTAAACTGGTGTTCTGCGATTCTTGGAGTTTCCCTTGACTTTTATTTTCGTTTATTTTCTTTTATATTTATTTATTTTTCTTAGGTCAAGGAACAGAAAACACTATTTCTTCATTGAATTTGCATGAATCGAAAATATGATACGGTACAAAATAAAACTACTACTACTACTACTACTACTACTACTACTACTACTACTAAACAAGCGTAAGGATAGAAGAGCAGAAAATTAAACGTATAGGCCAGAAGAAATATTTTAAGGTCAACATAACGCATCTCTCTCTCTCTCTCTCTCTCTCTCTCTCTCTCTCTCTCTCTCTCTCTCTCTCTCTCTCTCTCTGGATTCGGCGTTTGGTCTCGTTTTCTGTGTCTTATTGGTGGTCTTCTGGGACAAGAAAATTTTGCGACTCGACCCAAATTGAGTTCAAGTGGAGGGATGTGGGTATGTATGGCGTGCGTGCGTGCGTGCGTGTGTGTGTGTGTGTGTGTGTGTGTGTGTGTGTGTGTGTGTGTGTGTGTGTGTGTGTGTGTGTAGCAAGTCATTTGTAAATACCTAAGTTGTTGCTATCATTGTTATCTATGTGCATGTATTTCAGGAGAGAGAGAGAGAGAGAGAGAGAGAGAGAGAGAGAGAGAGAGAGAGAGAGAGAGAGAGAGAGAGAGAGAGAGAGAGAGAGAGAGAGAGAGGTGTCTGTCTTTAAGTTTCCCCCTGCTACCCACCACGTATATTTACCTCTGATGCTTGAATGGATGCATTAGAGACTACGAGTATATAAACCACGTGTAGAACTATTGCCTTGGTGCAGCTTCCCTCGCTATTGTGCTCTCGTATGTGTCTGTCACAGGTTCCCAAAGAAAATTTTGTCTAAGCGTGTCGTGAGAAGCAGTTTAAAGAAGCTTATTAAGAAATTAGTGAAAGAAGTATTATAGAGGGTAATAGAGCGAATGAAAGCAGTGTCGTGGGAGAGGGAATTGAGGGAATAAGGGTAATGAGAGAGAGAGAGAGAGAGAGAGAGAGAGAGAGAGAGAGAGAGAGAGAGAGAGAGAGAGAGAGAGAGAGAGGGGGGAGGAAGAGAAAGTTATGTATGCGTTGCCAAGGAGGAGGAAGAGGACGACGTTGTAGGAGGAGGAGGAGGAGGAGGAGGAGGAGGAGGAGGAGGAGGTCACGGTCAGCTTCAGGCCAAGAGGGAGCGTTGACCCCGTCCTTCCTCCTTCCCTTCCCCCTTTCCCTTCCGCTGGTTAAGGTCAGATGGGGTTAGGTTAGGTCACGAGACAGAGAGAGAGAGAGAGAGAGAGAGAGAGAGAGAGAGAGAGAGAGAGAGAGAGAGAGAGAGAGAGAGAGAGAGAGAGAGAGAGAGAGAGAATGTAGGTGAAGGAGAGGAAAAATATAGACAAGTTTCCATCTCAAGAAACAACATGACGAAGGAATTTATTTGTTTCCCTTCTTTCCTCTCCTTCATTCTTCAGTTTTCCTCTCCCCGTCCTTCCTTTAGAGAGAGAGAGAGAGAGAGAGAGAGAGAGAGAGAGAGAGAGAGAGAGAGAGAGAGAGAGAGAGAGAGAGAGAGAGAGAGATGCATGAAGAAAATTAGTAAGCAGGTCGACGCCACTTTGACTGACCATGGAAAGGGAGAGTGTAAGGAGGAGGGGGAGGAAGAGAAGGAGGAGGAAGAGGAGGAGGAGGAGGAGGAGGAGGAGGAGGAGGAGGAGGAGGAGGAGAAAATAATGTTGAAGGAGGGGAAAGCATTAGTAGATGTAATGAGAACATAATGAACAACAAAGAAAGAATAATAATATCTGTAATGTAAATATGTATCACGATAAGTATATACGTAAAAAAAAAAAATAATAAAACTAATAATAAAAAAAAGATAGCAAGGAAAAATAAATACACTAGTTTATGTAATGTATACTTTCACAGACGGTCTATATAATTATATGTATTTATTTATTTATTTTTTTTGTGCTATTTATTTACATATTTGATCATACACGCTACGTAGTATTAAGGAATATTTATTTTGGGGTGAAGATAAACTTGAGTGCGGGAGTTGTTTATATGATGAAGAAAGATATTAACTTAAAAAAAAAAAAGATGCGAGATGAACGAACGTCGCATGTGACCTTCCTCTCTCTCTCTCTCTCTCTCTCTCTCTCTCTTGAATCGTGACTCTTGGGGCCTCACATTTATTCTCCCCTCTATCTCCCTCTCCTCTTCCTCCTCTTCTCGTTCCTTACTTTTTCTCCCTCCTTTTCCATTTCCCTTTCCCCATTCCACCGACTCTTTTTTTCCTCCCCCCCCCTCTCTCTCTCTCTCTCTCTCTCTCTCTCTCTCTCTCTCTCTCTCTCTCTCTCTCTCTCTCTCTCTCTCTCTCTCTCTGGTTCCTGGTTTGTGGTGATCCTTCGTTCCTCCGCTCCCCTTCATTACAATCCCCCCTCTCCCTCCCCCTTACCTCACACTACCTCCCCCCTCCATACATATATCTGCACGCCCCATTCACACACTCACCTTCCTTCACCTTCCTCCACGTGTCCTTGTAATATTTTCGTATCATTAAAATTAATTTGTATTACTTTTACTTTTAGGTCTGTCTTTCATCATTTGATAGTGTGTGTGCGTGCGTGTGTGTGTGTGTGTGTGTGTGTGTGTGTGTGTGTGTGTGTGTGTGTGTGTGTGTGTGTGTGTGTGTGTGTGTGTGTATTCAGTATTCGTTTGTTTTGACTTTTTTTTATTAATATGCTTTTCTTTTTTTTCAATCTACGTACATTATTGTATTAATTTTTGGAGTTCGTGTCTCCCGCTCTTCATCTCCTTCCTGCTCTGCTTTCTCCTCCTCCTCCTCCTCCTCCTCCTCCTCCTCTTTCCCCTTGTTCATTAAAACCTAAATAATGTTGGTCAT
>NC_087178.1:19247250-19264750 GCF_035594125.1 Scylla paramamosain
GAGAGAGAGAGAGAGAGAGAGAGAGAGAGAGAGTCTTACAAGCTAGCATAAAAAATAAAAAAAAACTTAAATACTCCCATTAAAAACGAGAAGAAAGTACTTGTGTGAAACGAGGTGATTAAATAGTTAGAGAAATAGCGTTAAATTATGAAAAAAAACAACAACTCGAGAATTACGACACGCAGAGAGAGAGAGAGAGAGAGAGAGAGAGAGAGAGAGAGAGAGAGAGAGAGAGAGAGAGAGAGAGAGTAAAACATTGCTCTTTAAATGCAAAACGGAAGTGAGACTAAGTGAAAAGAAAAAAAAAAAAGAAAAAAGAAGACAAAAGAAAATGGGCAGTCATAATTTTCTTCATTATCTTTCACTTTCCTCACCTCGTATATGTTAGAAGAAGAAGAAGAAGACTGTAAAAGAAAACGAAGAATACAAAAAAAGAAACGAAAACCTCTTTAATACATTAGTGAAAGTAAACAAAAAAAAGATAAAAAGAAAAAAGAATATAAAGAAACAAAAATAAAATCCTTAAATACGTAAGAGAAAAGGAAACTAACTAAATAAATAAATAAAAAAAAATCACCTTAATATTCAACGTTTTCTTCTCTCCCTGACAAATTATGTTGGCGCTTTGATATTCCTGGGGAGAATTTACGCCGCTAATTCTCCCTGACCTTGAGAATATTAATGTGCTCTCCTGAATACTTGATCTTCTCTGTGATATTTCTCTCATTTTTCCCCTTTTTGCCTTCTGTTAATATTGTATCCTTTTTTTTTTCATGGTAGTAATAGAGGTGGAGAAATTAATTGGAGGTAAAAGATGATGATTTTCTATTGTGTTTGTGTGTGTGGGTGTGTGTGTGTGTGTGTGTGTGTAGTTATTCACGATGACAATGCAGTTCTGAAGTTTCCTCGCATAATTTTCCATCTCTCTCTCTCTCTCTCTCTCTCTCTCTCTCTCTCTCTCTCTCTCTCTCTCTCTCTCTCTCTCTCTCTCTCTCTCTCTCTCTCTCGTTTATTTGCTGTGGTCTTAAGTTTAGTCTTTTGTTTTGAGTTAATTCTTGTCTCCTCATCCTCCTTCGTTTCTTCTTTTATCTTCCTTATCTTATCTTTCCTGTTTTTTCACAAATTCGTAATTCTCCACCTTTTGTCTCTTTCGTATTTATTTGCTCCTGTGGCATTTATTTCTTATCTTTCATTCTCTCTTGTCTTTGTTCGTAACGTTTTCCATTTATTCTATTTTCTCCTATTCTCATTTTCTCTTCCACCATTCATTTTCCTGTGTCTCTCTTTCTGTCCCTCTTCTTCTAGTGCTTTTTTTTTTTCTTTCGTCTTTTCCCACCTCTCTTAAATTCTCTCGGTGCCGTCCTCCCTTTCTTCTCTCCCTCCCTCCCTTCCTCTCGCCTTCCTTCTTCCCTCCTCCCTCCCATAAAACAACCGGGACAATAAAATTTTCACACACACACACACACACACACACACACACACACACACACACACACACACACACACACACACACACACACACACACACATCATAGGAACATATTCAGTTTTCTCCTTTCCTCCTTTTCTTTTTGTCCTTTTCTCCCTCCCTCCATTCTCATGCCTCCCTTATCCTTTACAAAACAACCCTCTCTCTCTCTCTCTCTCTCTCTCTCTCTCTCTCTCTCTCTCTCTCTCTCTCTCTCTCTCTCTCTCTCTCTCTCTCTCTCTCTCTCGCTCTCTCTCACAGGCACATTCACCAAATTATTATGATTATTATTTTTTAACTCGCTTTGTAATTCTGTGTTTTAAATTTACTGCTAATGTAGACGTTTCCAATTACTCTTATTATACATACATACATACATACATACATACATACATACATACATACATACATACATACATGGTAGCCTTGAATAGATAAGCACGAGTGACATTTCCTCGCTACTCATTGGTGTATTTGCATTACTTTGCTGGCCGGGGAGAGAAATAAGAGAGGTGTGCAAATAGACTTACGCTGCGCAGGAATAAAAGGAGAGAAATGCACTTGAGTATTTATTGAAATTTCCTTTGATGGAGATGATGTGAGGTGTTGCATCTTTGATTTATTGATTTATTTGTTTGTTTTATATGTTTATTTACGTTTTATTTTATTTTTTTTTTTAGTGAGAGTTTTAAATATTTGTTACTAAAGATTAAATGAAGTTTTCTCGTATAGATATTAATTTATTTGAGAGAAAATGTATTATCATCATTATTATTATTATTATTATTATTATTATTATTATTATTATTATTATCATTATTATTATTACTGTTCGCTCTTCATTTAGCAGCAATGCGGAAACATGCTCGTAATCATAAGCAAACACACACACACACACACACACACACACACACACACACACACAGTACAAGTAGCACCCACTTAGCATTCAGTCTTATCTGACATCTTCTGCCCCCCGCCCTTCCCCTCTACCCCTCTGACATCATACTCTTCTCTATCCTCCTCCATTCTTTCCTTCCTCCCCCTCCCTCTCCCCCTCCCTCTTATCCTTCTATCCAAGGTCGAAAGACACATTCCTCCACCCTTCTTCCTCCTCCTCCTCCTCCTCCTCCTCCTCCTCCTCCTCCTCCTCCTCCTCCTTCTCCTCCTTCTCCTCCTCCTCCTCCTCCTCCTTCTCCTCCTTCTCCTCCTCCTCCTCCTCCTCCTCTACGAAATCCTGGATCTGATGAGAGAGAGAGAGAGAGAGAGAGAGAGAGAGAGAGAGAGAGAGAGAGAGAGAGAGAGAGAGAGAGAGAGAGAAATGTTTTGTTGTTGTTGTTGCCTTTTTTTGTCTTCTTGTTCTTGTTCTTGTTCTTCTTGTTCTTCTTGTTCTCCTCCTCCTCTTCCTCCTCCTCCTCCTCCTCCTCCTCCTCCTCTTCCTCCTCCTCCTCCTCCTCCTCCTCCTCCTCCTCCTCCTCCTCCTCCTCCTCCTCCTCCCTCCTCCTCCTCCAGAACATTATAATCACCAGTCTTATTTTCTCGTTAGCCACTAGACGACGTTTCTCATTTTGTAATTATCTGAAGTATTTTTTTTGCGCAGCACGTACACTTACTCTTCATTCTGCGCCTTGTACGTACATTACTCCTCTTCCTCTTGTGCCCTTCCTCTATTTTTTGTCATTTTTTTTTTCATATTCACCTTTTTATTTATCAGCCGCTAGTTTATCGCCCTCTATCTTCCTCCTTCGCTCCATTTCCTTCCCATTCTTAAGAAACTTCATTAACTTTCCTTGAATTATCTCTTTCCTTTTACATTATTCCTACTTTATCATCTTTCTCTCCCTTTCCTCTCCTTCGTTTCTCCCTCCTCTAATTCCTTCCCCATTCTTTTCCTCCCAGACATTTGCCTCAGCCATTACTACTTATCATTCCTCCTCTCCTCTCCCTCTTTCCTCCTTCTTTCCTCCCTCCCCTCTCCTCCCCCCTTCCTTCTCCCTGCGTGGGTGTATCGTGACTCAGCAGAAAATAACAATAACAAACCTTGAGGCAACTTTTAAATCTCTCGCGATAATCGAGTGACGTTACTCTAAGCGGCTTTAAAGAGAGAGAGAGAGAGAGAGAGAGAGAGAGAGAGAGAGAGAGAGAGAGAGAGAGAGAGAGAGAGAGAGAGAGAGAGAGAGGATGTGTGTGTGTGTGTGTGTGTGTGTGTGTGTGTGTGTGTGTGTGTATGTCTTTATGTCAAGGTCACACATCTTCTCATTCCTTCACACACACACACACACACACACACACACACACACTTGTGCATAACGCTTTCTCACGCCTTCAACCTCCATCATTTCCTCTTGACAACTAAGTGATAAACAGACAGACAGGCAGACAGTCAGACAGACGGACAGCTAGATAAATAGACGGACATATGTACACAGATTAATAAATAGAGACAAAATAAACACATAGGTAGATGGATGATATATAATGGGTAGATAGACAGTAAGATGATGGTGTGATAACAATAGACAGATAAAAAGGTGGTGAAGTGACATAGAAAGACAGGATATAGTGACAAAAATGGACAGAAAGAGAGGTAGATGAATAAAGTGATAAAGATAGACAGAAAAACAGGTAGATACACAGCGTGACGTAAATAAACAGACAGAAAGACACGTAAACAAAGTGACACTGAACAACAGACAGGCAGACAGAAAATACATGGACAGAGTAACGAAGATAAACACATAGATAAAACAGCCAAAATAAATTAAATAAAAATAAAAAGGACAGGTAAACACAGTAAACTACAAGACAGAGAGACAGACAGACAGGCAGACAGACAGACAGACAGACGGACACACATCCTTTCTCCCTCAATTCACAGCACGGAACAGCATCCTTACGTAATCCTTTCACATTCCTTCACTTCCTCTCCTCACCTGACACCCATTATCCTTCTCCTGCCCCCTCCCCCCTCCTCCCACTTCTCACGCCCACACCCCGCTGTAATGAGGTGCAGGATGTGTGTGTGTGTGTGTGTGTGTGTGTGTGTGTGTGTGTGTGTGTGTGTGTGTGTGTGTGTGTGTGTGTTGTTCGCGTTACTACCTTTTGACTTTAGAGGTGGGTGGATTTTATTTTTTTTTCTTTGCTTCTCTCATCTTGTCTTCCCCCTTCTCTTCTTCTTCTTCTTCTTCTTCCTTCTCCTCCTTCTCTCACTCCTCCTCCTCTTTATCATCATCATTGTTTTCTTTGTCTTTGTCCTTTTTGTCCTTCTCCGTGTTGTTCTTGCTTGTATTTGTTATCGTCTTCGTTGTTGTGGTCCTCCTCTCCTCCTCCTCCTCCTCCTCCTCCTCCTCCTCCTCCTCCTCCTCCTCCTCCTCTTCCTCCACATTGTATTATCATCCTTTCCTCAACTATCCGTCCTCATTTTCTCATTTTCTCTTTCTTATGGCCTCGTTCTCCTTCCTTCGTTGTCATCTTCCACTTTTTCTTCCATTCCCTTTGCTTCTCTTTCCTCCCAGCGCTCCCTGCATTCCCCTCACTGCCTCTCACCCTACTGATCCTCACCCTGCCGGGCCTCCTCACCTCATCGCCGCCTTCCCTGTCCTCCCCTCAGCCTCCTCTCATTTTCAGTTTCCCCTTTGCTTAACACGTGAAAGTAAACCAACACTCTTCTTCCTTTCTCTTTTCTTCTCGCATTCCTTCCTTGCCTTTCCATTTTTTTTTTGTGTCGTCTCTTCATTTCCTTTTCTCCTTTATTTCTTTTCGTTGTCTTCATTTCTTTGTTTTCAGTCTCTGTCCCTTTATTGAGTTTTCTATCTCGTTCCCTCTTCCCTTCTTTTACCTTTCTTTATCTTCTTTTTATTCCCTCTTCTTTCTTATGTCTCTGTCTTCCCTTCTTTGCCTCCCTTCATCATTATCTCGATGAGTCTTCCCTTCATTCCCTTTTCCTGCTCACTTTTCTTTGCCGTCCTCTTTTTTGCCTCCTTTATTATCTCGATGTATTCTCTTTTCCTCTTTTCTTATTCCTTGCAGTCTCTTCCTTGCTTCCTTCATCCTTATCTCGATGCGTCTTCCAGTTCCCTTTTCTCCCTCATTCTCTCTAGTCATCCTTCCTCCTTTGTCTCATGTCTTTATCTTGACGTGCCTTCCTTCCTCCCTTTTACTCTCTCACCCTTCATCGTCCCGGCCAGCGAGGAGGCATCAACTGTATATGTAGTCTTGGCGCTGTTTATTCATAATTCATACTGTGTTTTAAGATTCTTGGTAATTTATTGACAAAACTCCACAGCTGTAACCTCAGAATTTGTATTGGTTTTTAGTATTTTTGATTATTTTTTTTTTGTGTTAGTGCTTGGTGCTTGTATTAGTGATGGTGGCAATACGTTAGGTTAGGTTGGGTTAGGTAAGGTTAGGTTAGTGGTGGGTGTCTTGTGGTAATAGTCGTGGGCTGTTTGTATTAGTGGTGGTGGTTTTACGTAATGTTAAGTTAGGGTACGTAAGGTTAGGTTAAGTGAGCGGTGGGTATCTTGTGTTAGGGATGGCTGGATTACGTAAGGTTAGGTTAGAGTACGCAAGGTTCAGTTAAGTCAGTGGTGGGTATCTTATAATATTCGAGAACTGATAGAGGAAGAAAACAGACGATTTTCACATTTTAATCTATCTTCATACTGTATATAATTTTTTTTCATCTTTCCTGTGCTGTATTTACATGAGAACATAAGATAATACAGATGAATTTCACATTTTAAGTACTTATCTTCATAATGTATATAACTTTTTTCATCTTTTTTCTCTACTGTAGTTACATGAAGAATAAAGACATCAGGGAAGCCACAAGAAACCAGTAGGCCTACACGTGACAGTCCCTGTATAACACACATACATTTACTCACTTATCATCCCTATTTAAACATTCATCTAATCTTTTGAAGCTCCACAAACACCAACAACCTGATCACCTTTGCCCACAATCACACCTTAGGCACCTTTCACAACCTTTTCTCCATAGTTACCTTAAAACAAACACTGTGGCACATAGATGAATTCACCAGCACATGAATTAATGAAAAGTCAAGTTTTTAGTCTTAATGAGAGAGACGTAAAAATATTAGCACATTTTCTTCTTATTAACACATATTTCTGCTTCTCTCCTCGTGTATGTTTACCTCTCGTGTTATGGACTTGGCGCGCCATAAACTTGATAATGCTGCTCGTTAGATGTAAACAAACAATTTTTCCTTCGCAACAACATAAATAAGAAAACAGAAGAGGACTGGGAAAAGCAAACAACGGCCAGATGTCTGTGTGTTTGTGTGTGTGTGTGTGTGTGTGTGTGTGTGTGTGTGTGTGTGTGTGTGTGTGTGTGTTTGGTCTCAGTCACGCTTATATTCTTAGAAAAAATGACGCGAGGCAGAGACGAAGTGAGTAAGAATGAGTGAGTGTGGGAATGAGTGAGTGAGTGAGTGAGAGAGTGAGTGAGTGAGTGAGTGAGTGAGTGAATGAGGGAAAGAGGAAGGAAGGGAGGGAGGAAGATAGGGAATAATGCAGTGAATGAGTGAGTGAGGGCGGCAGTGAATGAATAAAGGGAAAGAGAGAGAGTGAGTGAGTGATGAAAGGAATGAATGAGAAAACAGTGAGTAAATGAATAAATGCAGAATTGAGTGAGGGTGAGTGAGTGAGTGAGTGAGTGAAGAAATGACGGTATGACTGATGTGTGTGTGTGTGTGTGTGTGTGTGTGAGAGAGAGAGAGAGAGAGAGAGAGAGAGAGAGAGAGAGAGAGAGAGAGAGAGAGAGAGAGAGAGAGAGAGAGAGAGAGAGAGAGTGGCATCCTCCATTACAGACCCGCATGTTTGTCTTCCTTAAAAGTGATACTGCTGAGTGAGATTCCGCAATGCTAGGCAGTGGTGATGATGATGTGGTGGTGGTGCGTGGGGTTGTCATGATGGTGGTGGTGCATCGCGTGCATGGGGGGTTACTGGTGATGTTGGTGAAAGGTACAAGGAATTACAAGGGGTTTCCAACAGCATTAGGCACTTACTGGGCTGTTTGATTCTACTAAACTTCTCTACGTTAACTATTGTCTTAGGGAGAGAGAAATAAAAAGTAAATACCCGTTCAGTATGAAATAGAAGTGTGTGATCTACAAGTAACTGGTTTGTGATATGTGTGTAGTGTAGATGGAAGCACCGTGTGAGGGGATGGCAGCGGGGTGTGGTGAATAGCAGATCATCATTATCTTTATCATCACCATAATTATTACCAGTCTGTATTAGTCCACTGCAGGAGGGTCTTACTCAACCTCCTCCTGCCACGATTACCATTACTAATCCTATTTCCTACACCATAGGATGCAAAAATGTTACATTAGTTTGTTTTATTAACGAGCTAAAAAGAGTAGATATCTGAATTAGAGAGAAATATCGACATTCAAGAACAGTACATACTCGTATTTACTGGCTGGTGTGGGGGCACAGTGGCCGCACCCTCAGGTCATGTAAGACGTTGCCCCGGTGCGAGGGAGAAGGAAGGCAAGGGGAGCAGGGATCTTATTGCAGGAATCACGTGAGGGGTGTCGGTTGAATGTAGGGTGGTGGTGGTGATGGTGGCGGCGGCGGCGGCGGTGGGGGTGAGTTACGCCACCTGGTCCTGTGCGGGCACGTCACGGTGTTTGTAACGGCGCCGCGTCTTCTGTGACACTTTCCCTGTAGGAGGTGTTGTCGTTCACTGAAAACGCATCTTCTGAGAGTTTTGGAATGGTAATGTTAACCAGGAAGTACCTGGGGGGCGGCGCGTGGGGCCACTGGGGAGTACTGGCGGCGTCCTGCGTGACTGGGAGCGGCAGAGTTGCGGTGGCGGATCGACGCGGCTGAGGGCGAACACACGCACCACGCGCTGGCTGTTGAGGAGCGGCGTCTGCATGACCCACAGGTCCTTGTTGTAGCATATCATGGTCAACAACAGAGATTCATTTGTGGACTTGACCGTCAACGCCGCGGCTCGCCCGTCCCCGAGGTAGCCCGAACCGTTGAATGCCCTGCCCACTGGTGTTGTACATCACCTGGTGCAGTGTGACGTTGCCCAGCTCATTCGTGGAGATCCCCATCTTGTCCTTCTTCTCGGGGTCACTCCAGTTACCTGCCAGGCCACAGTTAGGCTGCCCCTCGGGCCACGCCTGCACCACTATCACCGCCACCATGAGGATAAAGAGGATCACTTTCATACTTCTCGGAAAATAGAAACAAAAATATTATCAGCATGTTTCAATTTGAGTGTTACAGTGGTGGTGTTGGTGGGGAATGTAAGGCAGTGATGGTGGTGGTGGTGGTGGTGATGGTGGTGGTGGTGGTGGACATCATGACAATCAGAGCTTGTTACTGTCACCCTCAGCTGGGAAGGGCATGTAGCGGCGGCCCCTTGGGTGGTGGTGAAGGAGGAGGAAGAGGAGGAGGAGGAGGAGGAGGAGGAGGAGGAGGAGGAGGGGGGAGGAGGAGGTACCAAGTGTAATGGTCCTATTATTCCCAGGTGTGACTCCGCATGTCTTCACTGAATGTGTTCGCTGTAATCTATTTCATTTCCTGTTTCTTTTCTGGAATAACCTCTCCCATCATGCCGAGCTTTCCACGCATCATGAGCGCATTATCAAAACAATCAAAAAAGCCAAATGAATTATTTCTTTGCATCCATATCTACACGTAACATAGTTGGGGATTTTTCACACTGTATATTGTACTGAACTAATAACAGTCAGAGAACAGCGTGTGGGGGACTTGCTCATCCATCCAGGCCATCCATTTGGGGGAACAGAATAACGAGCAATCATTTCTATCCATCAAAAGTTTTCTATTGGTGAGCTTGATGCTATAATCTTTCAGTGTATATATACCACCTGTGTGCTGCTATCATGTGCAAGTGGGCCGCTATTAGCTTTGTATCTCTCTCTCTCTCTCTCTCTCTCTCTCTCTCTCTCTCTCTCTCTCTCTCTCTCTCTCTCAGTCAGTCAGGCTTACCTATTTTGTCCTTTCCTTTTAGCATAACAATTGGTGCCTCCTTTTTTTGCGTCCTTTCTTATCTGCTTTGTTATTAATGTATGCTGTCGGGCCGCGTCCTTTGCTCACGCCGCCAGAGAGAGAGAGAGAGAAGAGAGAGAGAGAGAGAGGGGGGGTAGGGGGGGGAGGTGATAAATTTGTCACTTTTTATTCCTTCGTGATGGTTCCGTGGTGGTAGTGATGGTGGTGGTGGTGACAATGATGGGGATGGTGATTGTGCAAATGGAGTGGTGTTAATTGATTGTTGTAGTGTGGTGTGGTAAGAGTTGTGATGGTGGTGGTAGTGGTGGTGTAATGGTTGGTGGTGGTGGGGTAATGATGGTGATGTAGTTGAGTAGTCACGTCTTTGCCCTTTCACCTTTTCACATTTCACTCTCTCACTCACTCACTCATTCCCTCACTAACTCATTTATTAATTCATTCATTTGTTCCTTTATTTACTCGCTTATTCGTTTTCATTCTTTCACTCATTCACTCACGTACTAAGTCATTTATTTATTCATTCATTTGTTTTCTCATTCATTCATTCAGTCAGTCAGTCAGTCATTCAGTCAGTCACTTACTAACTCATTTTATTCATTCATTAAATTGTTTTCTTACTCATTCACTCATTCATTTTCATTCTTTCAGTCAGTCAGTTAATCAGTAAGTCAGTCAGTTAACTCATTCACTCACTAATTCATTAACTCACCTATTTGTTATCTCTCTCTCTCTCTCTCTCTCTCTCTCTCTCTCTCTCTCTCTCTCTCTCTCTCTCTCTCTCTCTCTCTCTCTCTCTCTCTCTCTCTCTCTCTCTCTCTCTCTCTCTCCTGTTGGACCCTCACTTCTCTCCTCATCTTCACAGTTCATGTTAGTAATAAATAAAAAAAAATATAAGAAAAAATAACATTAATGAATTCCTAATTGAAAACAGGAGAAAGGTTTGAAAATAATAATCTCTGAACAATTTCTTATATTCATTCTTTTATATACGTATTTATTTATCTATTTTTTTTCCATCATGAAGTGTTGGTGTTGAGTTGCAATGGCAGGAAATGCTGGGAAGTTCGTGTGTTTCCTTGAAGATTATTACTTTTATAGGTATTTCGTGTGTTAATTCTGTTCCTCTCACTTACCTGACTTACTTTCATGGTCTATCTACCTGCCTACCTATCTACCTGTGTATTACGTGTCTATCTATCTATCTATACATCTATCTGTCTCTCTGTTTATTTGTTTATCTATCCATTTTTCTATCTATCTTCTATTTACTTATCTGCTTATCTGTCTACCTATCTAACTTCCCTATTATCCTTATTTATTATCTACCTATTTAGCCACCTACCTACTTACGTACATATCTATCTATCTGTCTATCTATCTATCTTTCTATCTATCTATCTATCTATCTATCTACCTACGTAACACCTATCTTTTTCACCTTCCCCCATCTACTACATGCCTATCTATTTACCGTGTACCTACTATCTACCTATCTTACTTCTACCACCACCACCACTACTGCATACTACCACCACCACCACCACCGCTCCCACCATCACCAGCATCCTAGTGACGAAACTCTCCCTCCTCTCCCTCCTCTCCCTCCCTCTCCCTTTCTTAGCATTCCATCATGTAGGTGGTATGCGATTCCTTCCTGAGAGAGAGAGAGAGAGAGGGAGAATGTGTCAGGGGCAAAAGACAAAGAGAGAGAACTGTACGGGAGAAATGACACGTGGAAGAGAGTCAGAGGAATGTATCGTACGCAGAGCAGGCAAGGTCGTACGTATCGAGACGTGTGGCATTGTTATAGGGAAGGGGACATGCAGTACAAGAGAAAGGGAGAGAGAGAATGTAACCAAGCAAAGAACATACGACCTGGGAGAAGAATATGGTCAAAGGGGAACATAACATATAAGGGGCTCACATACCACATGCCACATACCAGAGGGGGAGGAGCTAGGGTCGAGCTGGAGCCCCGTAATGCTAACACAAACCAGCACGGGGGAGGGAAAACTGGTCCGGGTTTTATTTAACTTGTTTGTTTTGCGAAGGTGGTGTTGGAACGGCTCCCAGTGAGTGCCTGCAGGGGCTCCTCGACACTGGCTGGCCGCTGGTGGTGGGGGGGGGGGGTGTTGTTGTGGGAGTGTATGGGAGTGTATTGCAGTGTAATGGATGGGAATGTGTGTGTGGGTGTGTTAGACTGGAGAGCGTGGAATGAATAAAGGATGAATGGATGGGAGAGTTTTGTTCGTGTGTGTGTGTGTGTGTGTGTGTGTGTGTGTGTGTGTGTGTGTGTGTGTGTGTGTGTGTGTGTGTGTGTGGGTGTGTGTGGGTAGGGAGTAGTTGGTTATGATGAACGTTGGAGTGGAAGAAGAGGAAGGAGGAGGAGGAGGAAGGAGGAGAAGGATGGGGTGGTGAAGTGTTAGACAGAGGGTGGAAGAGGAGGAGGATGAAGAGATGGAGGAGTGGTTATAGTAGGTGTATGTGGATGGTGCTTGTAGCTAATGATGACCGGCATATTGAAGGAAGAGGAGGAGGAGAAAGGAGAGGAGTAAGACTGCAAATACCAGCGGTTGTCAGGAGAAGGGCAGTTTCAATGAGTTAAGGAAAGGTCAAAATACTTATCATGCAGGACTGAATGAAGACGAACACCCCTTAACCTTTACCTTAGGAGCATCACGTAGGTGGCTTACTCACCTGTTTACTCACTTGCTCATCTCTCCTCGAGGCGTGAGGTACCTTACACCTTAAATTAGTCTGCCCTTTACTACAGGAAGCATCGCTGCGTCACGAGGAGAGAATAACATCATCTGTGTGTGTGTGTGTGTGTGTGTGTGTGTGTGTGTGTGTGTGTGTGTGTGTGTGTGTGTGTGTGTGTGTGTGTGGTTTAAGGAGGTTGTGTATTTAATCAAACGAGAAGAGAGAGAGGTGACCCAGTTTGTCCCTTTAACTCAGGGGAATGAACGAGGTACTGTAGTCATGCCCAGGCGTGTGTGTGTGTGTGTGTGTGTGTGTGTGTGTATGTGTGTGTGTGTGTGTGTGTGTGTGTGTGTGTGTGTGTGTGTGTGTACACAGGGCAATCTTTCTTCATCTAGCTTCGGTGGGTGGGGATAAAGTGAGGGGAGAACAGAAAGAAGAATGGAGGAGGAGGAGTAGGAGAGAAAGAGGAGGAGGAGGAGGAAGGAGGAGGGAGGAGGAGGAGGAGGAGGATGCCATCTCATCACCTGAGGGGAAGGTTAGTGGCAGGTGTGTCTTCAAGGACGTGGTATGGCCTTCCCCTACCTCTCCTCTTCCTTCTCTTTTCTCTCTTTCTCTTTCACTCTCCCCCTTCCTCTTTTTCCTCTCCTCCTTCCTCCTATTGACAATGTTTACAGTACTAGCTTCCTTCTCAACCATCACCTCCTCCTCCTCCTCCTCCTCCTCCTCCTCCTCCTCCTCCTCCTCCTCCTTCTTATGTCTTCATTTGGATTTTTTTCTTTATTCAGTTTATTATAATTTTTTTTTTTTTTGACCACCAATTCTTCCTCCCCCATCTCCCTCTTGTCCTCAGTCACCCCTCACCATGACCCCTCTCTTTTAGACCTTCTCCCCCTCCCCACATTCCTCCCTTTCATCTCCTTGTGAAATGTCCTTGTGTTTTCTACCTCCCCCTCCTCTTCCTCTTCTTTCTCCTCTCGTGTCTCAATGTTTTTTATGACCAACTTTTCCCTCTCTCATTTGTCCCTCAAATCCCTCCCCCCTGTGTGCGCTATTGCTGTAATTTTTATCATTAATAGTGATGTGCCCCGTAATTTGTCTCAACTTCTCTGCCTCAGTCTGGCCCTCTCGTCTGGCTAGCTGTCTCCACCCGTCAGTCTAATTTTGTCAAGGATTTTACTACTACTGTTGTTGTTGCTGCTGCTGCTGATACTACTACTACTACTACTACTACTACTACTACTACTGCTGCTGCTGCTGCTGCTGCTGTTACTGCTACTACTACTGCTAATACTACTACTACCGCCACTACTACTAGCATTTTTTTGGTTCTTGTTTCTTGTTCTTCTTGTTTTTGTTCTCCATGTTCATGTTCTTGTTCTTCATGTTCTTGTTCTTGTTCTACTACTACTACTACTACTACTACTACTACTACTACTACTACTACTACTACTACTACTACTACTACTACTACCACCACTACCACTACTACTCAGTCCAAATTACTAGCTAGGAACGATGACAGGGAGGAGGCGAGTGAAATAAATGGACCGTAGATAGAATTACAGTCAAACGTTACAATACAGAAAGGCGACGGTACTTTTATGGACAGAAAGAGGGACAGAAAGAAAAAAAACTGAAAAAAAAAACCAGGGAACATTTATGGTGCTGAAAGGAGACGAAGTGAAAGTGAAATCAGAGGAGAATTAATTCATTATTCACCATCACGAGTGAATGGGGCATCGTTTTGAGGTCTGAGTCCCGGTATTGTTCAGATAACCCTAGTATCTCTCTCTCTCTCTCTCTCTCTCTCTCTCTCTCTCTCTCTCTCTCTCTCTCTCTCTCTCTCTCTCTCTCTCGTCTAGTATTTCTACCCATAAGGTCTCGTTCTCTTTCCTTATCTCTGCTATCTTCCTCCCCTCTCCTCCGTCTCTCCCTCCTTCCCTCTCTCTCTCTCCCTCCTTCCCTCACTCGCCCATACACGAGGGTTTGTATACACACTTAATTTTTTGTTAGTTATGGAGTAGCATTCCGGAGAGGCACTCATCTACATCTCCTCTTCCTCCTCCTCCTCCTCCTCCTCTTCCTCCCTTTAAGAGCTTCACAGTGATCTCAGTCGCCTACTTCGCTGGGCACGCAAAGAACAAATGAGGTTTAACGTACTTTAGAAATACTCGCCGCAAAATACCATAGATTTTTCCCCTTAAGTAAATGCCCTGAAATCTCGACGTACACAGACACTTAAGTAATGAAAGCAAAGCAAAATTTGAGTTCTGTAACATTAATTTACGGAAGAAATAATGCACTTCTTCAGTAATTTTTTCTTACTTATAATATGCGTTATTTTTGCATGTAGTATAGTTAACCTTCGCTTTGCTCCAGTACCTTCTTCTGAGGCAACATATTACACATAGAAAATAACAACGGTCATATTGGCTGTTAAGTAATTGTGTTCAGGTGTCAAAGACTGGAAAAAGAGATCCCTAAGTCTTAATTCAAAGCGACTTTAAACCAAATGTGTACAAAAAGTTAAAACATGTGATGTATTAATATTCATTGGTAAAATCTCCAACGGTTGGTATTAGAAAGTCATCTCGCACGCATTTAACCCTTTTCTGTGTAAATCTGTGTAGAGTAAAAAAACATTCCTGGATTGCAAGATTAATTATCCAAAATTTGCATCTCGGCCTCTTTTCTGCTCCTTACTCCACGAAGTATCTCTTTAGCAAAACTTATGCGTCAGCCTTCACATTCTTCTCCTGCTTCCTTATTTGTAGATGCCACAGTGTTGGTTTTGTGTTCGTAATTCCCACAAATAATTTCGTTACAAAACCGGCAACTGTATTACAAATTGCATTTTTCATTTGTATTTCTTAGTATTCCTTTGTACATGCTGTCTCACTGTGGAGAATTAGTATGCTACACACACACACACACACACACACACACACACACACACACACACACACATTCTCTTATGTCGTCTATCTTGTTCGCGTCCTTGCCCGTCAGAAGAAGAAAAAAAAAAAGAAGAAACGAATAGACTTTATTGACTGGTATCTGGGGCAGGGCAGTCACTTACATACAGGCCTGCTGCGTCTGGCTCCTGAAGGGGGCAGGCGGGGATTGGACAGGAGGAGTGCCAAAGGGTGCCTGGAGGTGCCTTAGAGAAGGAGTGCGTAGATGGACAGTGCCTGAAAGTGTCTCGTGTTTGGTTCTTTGGTCCGAGTTCTGTTTTGATGCGCCAGGAAAATTGTCTGCTTTGTGCGAGGGAGGAAGAAACTAATCTTGGGGAAACGTAACATTGGGATCCTTGCTTGGGTCTGAATAGGCTTGGTTCCGCGTTGTTGTGACTGTAATGACATTGCTACTACTACTACAGAGAGAGAGAGAGAGAGAGAGAGAGAGAGAGAGAGAGAGAGAGAGAGAGAGAGAGAGAGAGAGAGAGAGAGAGAGAGAAACCGACAAAAAATCAAACAGCCAATCCGTCCTTGAGGTGTGTCCATTCAAGACGACCCACACACCTTGATGCAAAACACTGGTACACACACACACACACACACACACACACACACACACACACACACACACACACACACACACACACACACACACACACACACACACACACACACACACACACACACACAGATGTTGCAATTTCTCTTCTCTTTTTTATTTATACTTTATTGGAGAGAAGAAAAATTGTACTACATAAAGTTGAGTATTGTTATCATAATGAATTTGGTGTCATGTTAAGTTCGATGTATTTTGCGTTGTTGTTGTTGTTGTTGTTGTTGTTGTTCTTGTTGTTGTTGTTGTTATTATCATTATTATTGTCGTTTCCATCATTATTATCTTCCTTATAATCACCATTCTCTTTTACTTCACTCTTCCTTTCACTTTACGCTTTATAGCTCCTCTTAATGTACAACAAGTCTGCTGCTGTTTGTTCTCTGCGCTTCTCTGCATTCGGTAACCCTCCCCACCCACTACTCCTCGTCTTTTTCGTCCTCCTCGTCCTTGTCCTCGTGCTCCTCCTTCTACAGCGGCCCTCACATACCAACACATTCTGAAGAGTGTGTGATGGCAGGCAGGCGGGCGTGGGGCGGCAATTGGCTTTCAAGTGATGTCATTCATAAGGCGCCTTAATGGGGTACAGAATGAGACACACCTTGCCCGCTACCTCATTAGCACATAGGTGTTCATTGAGTTCAGAGGCGGCCAAGGTCTCTCTCTCTCTCTCTCTCTCTCTCTCTCTCTCTCTCTCTCTCTCTCTCTCTCTCTCTCTCTCTCTCTCTCTCTCTCTCTCTCTCTCTCTCTCTCTCTCATGACACTGCTTCCTTTCCTGCCTTCCCTTTATCCTTTTTCAACTTCTATTCCTTTTGTTAACCTCTCCTCACTTCCTCTCTTTAGCTTTTCGTTCTTTCTTCCTCCTCCTCCTCCTCCTCCTCTTCCGTCCTTTTCAAGACATTTGCCGGAGCATAAAGGTATAATGGTCATCGTTTTCGTTGTCGTTGCTGTCCTCCTCCTCCTCCTCCTCCTCCTCCTCCTCCTCCTCCTCCTCCTCCTCCTCCTCCTCCTCCTCCTCCTCCTCCAGTCAAGGTTGGCTCCTAACACTGTTCAACATCCTTTAGAGGAAGCAGGGCGAGGAGATTAAGGGCGAGGGACGAAGGGAAATAAGGCGAAGTAAAAGGACAGTGGGAGAGTGAGGAAAGGGATGAAGATGATAGTAATGCATGTAAAGGACAGAGGAGGTGGATGGAAGGTAATAGTGGAGGAGAGGAGTGAGGGGAAAGAGAAAAACTGGAGAGGAGGAGGAGGAGGAGGAGGAGGAGGAGGAGGGGGTACAAGATGGTCTGATTCTCTGCCCAAAAGTGAACATTGCAATTTGCCTACATGGAGACCAAAATCCTTATACGTACGTCCTAAATGTGTGTGTGTGTGTGTGTGTGTGTGTGTGTGTGTGTGTGTGTGTGTGTGTGTGTGTGTGTGTGTGTGTGTGTGTGTGTGCCCTCCTCTGCATCCTTGTATAATTCCTTTTCACATCAAGCAGAAACAAACACACATTACAATACAAATACAATACAATACAAGTACAATACAAATGAAGAGATAAAAGATACGTAGAACCTTAAAACCAATACGAATACTGATACAATTAGAACATACATACAAACACTTGGCATACATATCACACCTGCACATACAACTATACATAGGTGGACTGCATGCCCCGTTCAGCTCCACTTCCTCTCACTACCCTTCATGACTTACAAATGGAACACACCTCACTTGTTGCATAGAACT
>NC_087178.1:19277250-19282250 GCF_035594125.1 Scylla paramamosain
ATGGCGGGGCGGGGCGAGGAAAGACGGGGAGAGACAGGGAGACGTGGAAAGAGATAGAGGGAGACTCAGATATTGTCATGGCGTGGGTAGATGAGGGCGTGAACCGTTTTACACACACACACACACACACACACACACACACACACACACACACACACACACACACACACACACACACACACACACACACACACACGCCAGGTGGACGCCTCGTGTACCACCTGAATGGCACCACACTGACCTTCCCCTCGTGAGTGGCGTGCGTGGCGTTCTGAACGTGATTGAGCGCCTGTCGTGGCTGAATGGCGCGGGAGTCTGGCGGCTTTATTTATGGTTGCCTCGGGTGATGGCTTCGGGTGTCGTGTTCGTGACGCAGGAGAAGGAGGAGGAGAAGGAGGAGGAGGAGGAGGAGTATATTTAGTTCCCAGATGTGGCCTGTGTTTGAGTGTCTAATACCCAGGCAAGCAAACAAACCAACTTGATCTTAATGGGTAAATGTGCTCCGGGTGTGACTGATGCTGTGCCCTGTCTTAACACCCCCTCTGTCCTTTTCCCGTCAGGTCCCGTTTTTCCTACTCTTCCCGCCCTGTCTGTCCTCTCGTTCCGTCCTGTTTTTCTTCCTCCTTCGAACGCCTCGTCTATCCTCCTCCTCCTATCTCGTTTTCCTCCTATTCACGTCCCTTCTCTTCTCTTCCAGTCTCTTTTTTCATATTCCTCTTCCCGCCCAGTCCGTCCTCCCGCCCCTCCCGTCTCAATTTTATCATGGTTATGTTGATTTTCTGGTAATATTCATAGTACGGTGACCAATAGTTTGCATGAATACACTCACATAGATACACAGATACAATAGAGAGAGAGAGAGAGAGAGAGAGAGAGAGAGAGAGAGAGAGAGAGAGAGAGAGAGAGAGAGAGAGAGAGAGAGAGAGAGAGAGAGAGAGAGTTAATTTTTTTTGTTTTCTTAGTGTTGTTTAGATTAGTTTTTAGAAAAGTGTCCAGAAATATTTTGTAGAAAGGATTGTCAGGTAGTGTTTTATTTGTTTATTTATTTATTTATTTATTTATTTATTTTTTGGCCATTACCCTAAAGTAGGTATTAGGCCTTTTATTTTTTCAGTTTTATTCACAGTATCTTTATTTATTTTTTCATCGTATTTTGTACCTTTTTAACTTTTATTCTCATTTATCCATTCATTCATTCATTTTGTTCAAATATAAACAACACATACACATTTATTCCTTCCTACACGCTTCATTCATACTAGGTTCTTATTCCTCAGATAGTGAAAGGATTAAAAGACCAAGAGGAGGAGGAGAAGGAGGAGGAGGAGGAGGAGGAGGAGGAGGAGGAGGAGGAAGGGACTACAAGAGCAGCTGATGCACTCTGGCAGTTACACGTGCTAATCATTTCTTTCTTTTCCCTCCTTCAGGTATGTTTGTGAGTGGGAGGCAGTTGAAATTAGCACACGAAGACGGGAGATGGGTAATAAAAGAGGAAGAGGAGGAGGAGGAGGAGGAGGACGAGGACGGGGGAGGGACGAGGATTGAGGCTAGCAACAGTTATAATCACCAGCAACAGACAGGAGCCCTTGTAAGTACTCCTGTCCTCGCCTTCCCTTGACCCCTGCATTTTCCTAACCTTCGATGCTACTTCCTGTCTTCCCTGCCAACAGTCCTCCCCCTCTCCACTATTTTCCCTCCTCCTCCTCCTCCTCCTCACTCCCATTCCCTTCCTTGTCTCCATTTTTCCTTTCTCTAATTATCTTTCCATCTGATTCGTTTGGTTTCTTTCTTCCTTTGTACGTTCAATATTTTCTACTTCTCTTTTTCGTTTCTCACTTTTCTTCATTATTTACTGTTGTTTTCTTCTTTCTCTTTTCTCTGGCTATATTGTTTCCTTCTCATGATATTATCCTTTTCTCTCATCTCCTCTTTCTTCTCTTCGCCTCCCTCATCTCTTTCCTGGTGCATAAGATGTTAATGAAATGTAGAGAGATGTCAGAAATTTGGCTTTAGAGGAAAGACAAGGAAAGGAAGAGGAAGAAGAGAGAGAGGATAAAGGAAAAATGAGATGAATGGAGGTGATTGGGTAGGAATGATTCTATCTCGGCTGGGTGAAAAATAGCAGGGAATGAGGAAAAGGAAGAGATGTTGTTAAGTGTGCGAATGGCGTGAAAAAGATAGGAAAACATGTTGTGTTAGAAAAATAAGGAGAGTGAAAAAAAATAGCTGTCACTTATATTACTTTTTCACCCCCATGCGGTTCTTCCTCCCTCTCTCCATCTCTCCCTCCCTCCTTTCCCTTCCTTCTTTTCCTCTCTCCTTCTCTTTCTCATTCTTCTTTCCTTCCTTCCCTCTCTATGCTTATTTCCGTCCCTCCACCCATCCCTTCTTCCTTTCTCTCTCTCCTTCCTCCATCCCTACTCTTTTTCCCTTGCTCTCTCCCTCTCTTCCTAACCTCCTTACATTACAAATCATCCTTCGTGTTTCGCACCTCTTCCCTATTTTCTCTCTCCCTCCTCGTCCTTCTCTCTCTCTCTCTCTCTCTCTCTCTCTCTCTCTCTCTCTCTCTCTCTCTCTCTCTCTCTCTCTCTCTCTCTGCTAAAACTAGTGTTGTGTAAAATTCTTGGGCACTGGTGTATCTTGGCCCCGCGCGAACTCAGTGCCTTGGCCAAAAGCTGCCCTGCCTTGCTCGCCCCACCCCGCCCCTCTCCGACCCTCCCCGCCGTGCCGCGACCCGACCCGCCCCAACGTGCCCCGCTCCCGTGCCCCACCGTGCCCCATCATGCCCCCAACGTGCCCCAAGTTACGTACACCTTGCCAGAAACCCTAGGACCGCTCCCTTCCCCTGCTCGTATTCTCCATGTTTCCCTGACCTCCTCCTCCTCCTCCTCCTCCTCCTCCTCCTCCTCCTCCTCCTCCTCCTCCTTCTCCTCTGTCTCGTAAGGTAATAATAGAGGAAGAGTACACGTAACTTGCGTGCTTTATCTGATGAAATACCATTGTGTGTGTGTGTGTGTGTGTGTGTGTGTGTGTGTGTGTGTGTGTGTGTGTATGTGTGTGTGTGTGTGTAGGTGATGAAGTGTAGTGCATAGTTTTAGAGAGAGAGAGAGAGAGAGAGAGAGAGAGAGAGAGAGAGAGAGAGAGAGAGAGAGAGAGAGAGAGAGAGAGAGAGAGAGAGAGAGAGAGAGAGAAAGAGAGTTTTTATTGTACTCTATATTGGGTAGCTGTTAATTTTTTTTTACCTTGATGCACTAAAACTTCACTCTCTCTCTCTCTCTCTCTCTCTCTCTCTCTCTCTCTCTCTCTCTCTCTCTCTCTCTCTCTCTCTCTCTCTCTCTCTCTCTCTCTCTCTCTCTCTCTCTCTCTCACAGCGTTGCCAGGGGCGTGTTGTGTCGGGCATAAGCTTGTCTTGTTTATATTAACCCAACCTCAGAATAGCTTGTGGGAGAGAGAAGAGGAGGAGGAGGAGGAGGAGGAGAAGGAGGAGGAGGAGAAGGAGGAGGAGGAGGAGGAGGAGGAGGAAGAAGGAAGAAATTACCCCTCTACCTGCATCCCCACACCCCCCATAATACCTGCCCTTCCTCACTCACCTGTCTCACCTTCATTTACCAAGCCAATCAGCCCCCAACACCTCCCTCATTCACTTTCCTTCTTCACCCTCTCCATTCATCCCGCACCTCTCACCTGTCTGTCTAATTAATGGCTCGTGTTACCTGGTGAAGTTTGTTTTGGTATGAGTTCACGTGTTGTCTGTCTCACCTGTACCTGTGTTGACTTGTTTCTTCTTGTTTTCATGTGTTTACCTCGTATTTCTGTTTCTGTTGAATTATTTTTACTTGGGTTACTTGTGTTGCTATTCGTATTTTTATTTTACCTGTATCTGTCCTTCTGTATTGTTAGGTTAGGTTATGTAAGGTTAGGTTACGTCAGGTTAGGTTAGGTTAGGTAAGGTTAGGTTAGGTTAGGTTAGGTTAGGTTAGGTTAGGTAAGGTTAGGTCACTTATATTTATCTATATACGTATTAACATTTCTTTATTGTATCTATGTTCACTTTTATTTACTTTTTTTACTTATATTTTGCTTGTATTTACTTTACTCGTATTTGCTTCTACTTGTATATGCGCACCTCGTCTTGCATTTGTCTTCACTTCTGTTTGTCTTGTATTATCTTTGGTCGTATTTTCCTTCACGTGTATTTATCGTCTTGATGCTTATCTCACATCCTGCTTGTCCAGAATGGAGTGATCAAGAGTTAAAGGAGGAGGAATTGGACTAGCAGGAGCAGGAGGAGGAGGAGGAGGAGGAGGGGGAGAAGGAGGAGGTTAAATAGAAGCATGACTAGAGGAGATCATCTTGCACTTAGTGATGAGACAGATGGTGATGTTGGTGGTTATGCATGACGTCACTGCCTCAACAAGCACACATTCCCCCCACTCCCCCACCAACAACCTTACGCCCACTTCCCTCTCTCACTCCTTCACTCCCTCCCTCCTGAAATTTCTTCCCACTTTCCTCCCTCCCTCAGTCTCTCATTCCCTCCCTTATTATCCTTTTGTCCATCTCACTCCCTCCTGAACCTTCCGCTGTCTTTCCTGATTACCATTACTCACTCACCTCCTCATTCGCTCCCTCTTTCCCACCCTTTCACCCTCCACTCCTCTCCTATACCTTCCTCCCTCTCCCTCGTAAACCTTCCTTCCTCTTCCTTCATTCTCTTCATCACTCTTCACTCCCTCCTTCCCATCATCTCTTCCTTCCATTTCTCCTCTCCACCCCTTCCCTCCTCTCCACTTCCTTCCTCTCACCCCCCTTCCTGCCTCATACACGCACGTCCCTCTATGCTTATTGCAGCCAAACCGTGGGCGACTTCAGTTAACTTATGTAAGCAAAACACAAACATAAGTAAACAGAGAGATGCTCTAATAGTTTGTTTCTAAGACAAGCAAAACAAGCAAAACAAGCAAGCAAACACCCTCAAAACGCAGGGAGGCAGGCAAAGA
>NC_087178.1:19292250-19294750 GCF_035594125.1 Scylla paramamosain
GGTTTGTTAGTTTGTGCTAGTTTGGGTGTTATCGTGTTTCTGTGGAATTGTGTGGTTGTTGTTACCACTACTACTACTACTACTACTACTACTACTACTACTACTACTACTACTACTACTACTACTACTACTAAACAGCTTCTTATCAATGTACTTGTCACTTGTCACATGTGGAGTAGTCTACATCATACGCACTTAAGAAAAAAGAAATCAAGAATCAGAACCACAAGACCAACACACTCAATCCCCACGGCCTAAAAATACAAGCTTATATTAATTTTCTTTTATAATTTAATTAGAAGTAAACAAATTATAGTTCTGCCAAAAATAAGTGTCTTGAATCAGAGTTCATAGCGTATCTTGTGACTGAAGACTGACCTACTACCCTCCCTCTCCCCCTTGCTCCCCATCTCCTTTCCCCTCCATCTCTCCCCTCCCCCCAAAAAAAATTTCTTTCCTCGCTCCTTCTATTTGCTTCATTTCTCTTCTCCCATATCCAATTACCTCATCTTCTCCCATATGCTGTTCTCTCTATCCCATCTCCTCTTCTCCCCTCTCGCAAAGCCTTAATTTTTCCCCCTTTCTCCTCTTTAATGCATCCCTATCCTTCCCTCTCCCCTCTTCCCTATCACAGTTCTATCTATTTTTTCCTCCTCCTCATCTTCCTCTCAGATCCTTCTTCCCTCGTCCCTTCTCATCTCCACCACCTCCTTATCTCCCCTCTTCCAAACGCTTATTCTCTTGTCTCATCTCCCCAATATACTCTTCCCTGCCCTCCCGCTTCGTATCCCCTTTCCCAAACTCTTCTTCTCCCGCCCGTCTTCCCCTCACGCACCTGTTTTCCCCTCTCTCGCTTCCCCATGTCCCTTCTCCCACGCACTTCTTCCCCCAGTAGTTGCAAAGTACGCCGTTTCTCTCCTCAGTGATTCTCCTTATGTTTTTCTCCGAATTCTCTTAGTGGTTCTTCTCTACGTAAGCAATAATTTTCCTGTGTCCTTTTAGAGATTGGACTCTTATGGATACATCTTCCAATTTCTCCCTTATGTTTAGTGGTACTCTCTCTCTCTCTTTCTCTCCCGCCTCTTCCAGGAAAATCTCATCTCCCTCTCTTCCACCTCTCATTATGTCTCCCCCTCCCAGTCCTCTCTCTCTCTCAATGGACACACTCCCCATGCCAAGATTCCCATGCCCTCTCTTAGCAACTTGTACTCCTCTCCCAGCGACCATTTCCTTAGCAACTCTTGTAATGGTCTCCCCTCCTTCAAGATGCTCCCCTCCCATTCCTAGTATCCCTTCTCCTCCTCCTCACTTCTTTTCCTAGAACGCCACTCTCCCTCTCTGCCTCTCTCTGTCTCTGAGTAACGTTTCTCTCCCCCACATTTCCTTCCACTTTGCAAGATAGCCAGCATAGCCTTCTCTGCTTTCCCAAACCGTCTCGCCTCGCCTCTCCTTTCCCCACTGAAATTTGAACTCTTTGAGACATTCCCAGTTTTTTTGCAGCGTTTCCTCACTTTATGGTCTCTCTCCCTCTTAAAATATAAAGAAAGAATGCATTGTTATACGCTTCTGTACAATCTTAACACCTCCAGCTCTTCCCTCTGCTTTCTTTTCTCACTTCACTGCTTCTCTCTCATTTTCCTTCGCCTCAGCCTCTTTCTCGTGGTGCTGCAGGGGCGCGGTAGAGGGCAGGGACCTGAGGCCGTGAGGGTGGCGATAGGAGGTGATGGCGCCGTGCTTTCGAGATCATAGTGAATATCTACCGCGCTCGTAAAAGCAGTCTTCTTATCTTTAGAGTCAAGACGAGTCCTTCGAGGCGCTCTGGACTCCGCGCCGCCAAGGAAAGGTTGCGGCGCAGTGCATGAGGAGGAGGAGGAGGAGGAGGAGGAGGAGGAGGAGGAGGAGGAGGAGGAGGATTAATTTACATGTGGCTCTAATTTGATTTACGATTGTGTAGTGTCACACAAGTTTTTGCTGTCCTCATGCGTGTTATATATTGAAAGAAGATTTATCATTTGTGAAAATATTATTTTTGAACACCATCCAAGTGTTTGTGCATCATCATAAATATGTGCCGTGTTTGTGGAAAGGAAGAAGTATGCCTTTCTTATTTTAGGGATGACTGCATCCTTCAAATACCGTCACTGCCTCCCTGCCGCCGCCGCCGCCGCCGCCACCACCACCACCACCACCATCACCACCACCACCACCACCATGTTCACCCTCTGTTCTCCTCATCCTGTTCTTCTTTCGTCACCTCATTTGTGTTCCTGTCAGCACCCTTAACCCCCCCTACCCCTTCCTTTTCCTCCCGCTCTTCCTTCTCTTTTCTTCCTCCTTTTTCCTCCGTCATTTCCTTGCGCGGTGGTATTGCGGCGGCGGCGAGGTGGTGGCGGTGGTGGCAGGTGAAGCGGCTGAAGAGATAAAGCGGCGGCGCGTCACGCTCGCCCTTTGTCGTGGCCAGTGGTGCCCCTCCATTAATGGGGTGCGCTGCGGTAATGTG
>NC_087178.1:19299750-19309750 GCF_035594125.1 Scylla paramamosain
AGTTGTTTTAGGGAGTCTGAAGGCTATGAGAGAGAGAGAGAGAGAGAGAGAGAGAGAGAGAGAGAGAGAGAGAGAGAGAGAGAGAGAGAGAGAGAGAGAGAGGACGAAGGATATAGTCTTCTGAGGGAGAATTACGGGTTTTGAGGGGTTTAGGGTGTTGATGAGGGTTAGCAGTGATCAGGCTGACGCGGGGGTGATGCAGGGCGAGGGGTGAGGGTGAGAGGAGTGAGGGTCAGGCAGGGGTTAAGTGCCCGACGGGGAGGTGATGGGGAGGATCGTAGGGGAGGGAGGGGCAAGGGAGGGGCAAGGGAGCGCTGTGGGTTGGGGCAGGTTAGGAGCAAGGCTAGAGGTGAGAGGACTGTAAGGTAAACCACCCCCATCACCACCACTCCCTCCCACAATCCTCTCTACTCTATCTCCCCACTTCATCTTACTTTCCTCCCCTCTCCCACCCGACTCCATTTCCCTACGACCTTCCCCTCTCCATCTCACGCTCCCCACTCCTCTCCCTCCCCTTTTCATCTCTGCGATCTTCTCCTCTCCGTCTTTCCACTCCCCTCTCTTCTCCCTCCCTTCCCCACACTATCTACCCACTCCCCTGTCTTCTCCCTACGAACTTCCCCTCTTCATCTCCCCACTCCCCTCTCCTCTCCCTCCCTTTTTATCTCCCTACGATCTTCCAGTCTCCATCTCCCTACTCCACTCGACCTTCCTTATGCCATCTCCCCACAAGTCCCCCCAGGCCATCTCCGCACTTCCCTCCCCATGCCACCCTCCTCTCCCCGCGTTACGGGAAGGAGCTGGAGGGCGACAGAAGGACACTCAAGGAGGAGGAGGAAGAGGAGAAGGAGGAGGAGGAGGAGGAGGAGGAGGGGATTAATAAGCAGTACTGTTGAAGCTTCACTGTCGAGTTTCAGACCAACTCATGACTAGAAAGAAGAGAGAGAAAGAGAGGTACGTGTTCTCCCTTGGTGTTCTCTCTCGCGTTTTTTCTCCCTGCCTCTCTGTCTGCAAGGGGCGGGAGTGAGGTGTGGCACGGGTCGCGGGGTGCGGGTCTGTTCTGCGCAGTAGGTGAGGTGGAGAAGCAAGAGGTGGAGAGGTGGAGGAGGAAGAGGAGGAAGGGGGGGTGACTATCTCAAGCCAGCCACTCTTCACAACCCTTGCTCCTCCTCCTCCTCCTCCTCCTCCTCCTCCTCCTCCTCCTCCTCCTCCTCCACCTCCGCCTCCTCTTCTTCTTCCTCCCACTCCTTCGCCTCCCTGCGGCCGAACAAGAGGAGCTGCTTACACCTTTCTCCGCCTTGTTTGCTTCTCACACAGCGGCAGCAACCCGAGCGCACGAAGGTCTAAACACTGATCCGAGCACCTGTGTGTTTGAGTATGTATGTGTGTGTGTGTGTGTGTGTGTGTGTGTGTCCCTCTCCCTCAAACTTTTCACGACACTCAGAATGCCAAGTAATACCTCATATCCTGTGTATACGTTAACCATACGTACATATTTGGTCGAGCACACGCAGCACATTTATATCAAATACCTACACTTCCTGTACACCTTTCCTGGGCCACGTCATTTGTTTTGAAGACCTTGCTGCTGCGCTTTGTGTGTGTGTGTGTGTGTGTGTGTGGGATAGCTGGGAGCGGCACAAGGAAGGCCCTCCAGCGCCTCACCGCCGCGGCATCTGCTTTCTGACCCAACACAAGATCGCGTGACTCACAGTGGCCACCTTGAAGCCTCGCGCGGGCGTCTGCGGGGCGAGGACTGACGCGGCGCATAAGGTGACGAACTAATTAAACTCGCGAAACAAGAGCCGTGAGGTAATTAGGGACATAAGCCAGCCGGGGAGAAGTGATTAGATTGACGAGTAGGTGAGGGACGAGGCGGGGACGAGTGACGTACCATGAGGCAGAGGACCATATCTGAAACATTTCTGCGCCGCACCTCCACTACTTTCAAAAGGCTCTAGTTGAAGTTACACGGGTTGTTAAGGGTGCGTTAACGGTTCCAGTGACTGACCAACAAGAATTCTACACTATGAAGAGGAGAAACACGCTTGAGAAACCGGCTAATCGTCTCTGTGGCCTTTGAAAATAGTCGTGGTGAGAGAAAAGCATCTCAGAATACTGGCCGGAGTCTCGCAAGCGTCCACTGAAGAGAATGATAGTCGTTCTTGATTCTTGCACAGGATAGCGAAGCGGACCGGCAAGAAGCGAAGACAGACATTCATTTAAGCTCAAATTAAACTCCAGGAAAGGACAGTGAAGGGAAAACAGTCGTCCTTTACATACCAATAAGACTTGGAAACGGACACAAGAGGGAAACAGTTACTCTTTGGCTGCAAGCAGGATCTCATGATAGCCAGACGAGGCAACAGACTCGTTCTTTAACTTGAAACAGAACAGAGAGAGAGAGAGAGAGAGAGAGAGAGAGAGAGAGAGAGAGAGAGAGAGAGAGAGAGAGACAGTGCACACGGCTGACGGAAAACAGAACCGGACCAGGAACTCCACCGGAACAGGGAGTCACGTAGGACGGCGCGGACCTCTCAGCCTCTCGCGGAATCCTGAAAAATACCTCTCTCCGCACACAAGCAAATCCTCAGCGCGCGAGGAGCATCCGAGCTGAGGAACGCGGCCCAAAACATCCCTGCAATCACACTCCCTCCGTCACAATAAACAGTGAAGGGAGGCGAAGACTGAAGACTGCAATACCCTTCCCCCCTTCCACCCACTCCACTACCGCCACCTCCCACTGCCATCACTCCACCTACCTCTCTACCTTACCTCACACCTGCCGCCACTTGCACCCTTTCCTCTTTCCACACTACGACGTCAGCTTCTCCTCCTCTCCAGTCCTCCTGCTCCCCCTACCCTCCCTCCTTCTCCACTACCAAAAGGAGGTAAGGAGAAGCAGTGTCAGTAATATTTATTTGCGTGTTACATCGATGATCTCAGTGTCGCTGCCTTGCCTTCTCTCATAAGATCTTCAGAGAAACGTGGAATAAAAATAGTGTGAGATTTCGAGGAGTTTGTACACACACACACACACACACACACACACACACACACACACACACCTGTAAAGCCAACACGTCACAACTTTTCCAAATAGCAAAGAAACGTGTGTGTATGTGTGTGTGTGTGTGTGTGTGTGTGTGTGTGTGTGTGTGTGTGTGTGTGTGTGTGTGTGTGTGAGTGTGTGCGCTGTTAGATTGGGAGTGAGGAATGAGGAAGAAGAGAAGGAGAGAGCTAGAGATAAGAGGAGGAGGAGGAGTAGGAGGAGGAGGTGGAGGTGGAGGTGGAGGTGGAGGAGGAGGAGGGAGATAGCAAAGGAAAGTACACAACCCAAAAGAACAGAACGAGTTGAAGAGGAAGAGGAGGAGGATGAGGTTGTGGTGGTGGTGGTGGTTGGCATTTAGGTATGTGAAGAGGCGCAGAATAAGTAGGCGGTTGTCCTCGCCCCTGGCCTTCACTACTATGGGGGAGAGGAGGAGGAGGAGGAGGAGGAGGAGGAGGAGGAGGAGGAGTACATAAGACGGAGGGGGCTTCGAATAAAACGAAAGGAGTAATGATAACAGTAAAAATTGTAATAATGATGATGATAATGATAAGGAGGAGGAGGAGGAGGAGGAGGAGGATAAACAAAAAAAAAAAAAGAGAAGAGAAAGAAGAGGGAAACGAGGAATAGAGAAGAATGTAAGGTAAAAGACAAGCTTGGTGGGCCTAACGAAAGTGAAGATAATGATGGTGATGATGATGATGATGATGGTGATGATGATGATGATTGCAAGGAGAAGAAAGGAAAAAAAATCGTAACTGTTAAGGAAGAAAAGGTAATGTGAAATATGATGATGATGATGATGGTTGATAATGATGATGATGATTGATGACGATGATAATGATACTTAAAAAAAAATAAAAGGAAGAAAACAACAAAACAATGCAGGAAGGAAAGACTTATCAATTAGAAAAACAAACTCATCTGAACCAAACAACGACAATAAAACGAATAAATAAAGGAATAAAACACGAAATTACAAAACGCACAATAATAATAAAGAAGAAAACAACGAAAACAACGAGAAAATGAAAAACAAACATCACGAAAATTGGGAAAACAAACGAGGGAGGAGAAGGAAAGCAAAGGAAAACAAACAAAATCATTTAAACCTTTTCTTCCCATTACGTTCCCCCTCTTTCCCTATACCCCCCATACACCGGAAGGAAAGAGGAGGACAAGAAAGGTGGGAAGGAAAACAAAATAAATAAAACCGTGTCTTCCTTTCCTTTCCTTTCCTCTTGTTCTTCTTTTCTTTCTTCCTCTCCTCTTTCTGTTTGTTCCCTGTGGTTATTTGTGGGCTGAAGAGAAGAACAGATTTGAAACTAGGATAATTAGGAGGAGGAGGAGGAGGAGGAGGAGGAGGAGGAAAGAGATGGTGGTAGAGAAAGAGAAGGAAGGAGAAGGAGAGGAAGAGAAGAAGGTGGAGGAGGAGGAGATGGTGTAGGTGGTGGTTATGGTAGATGATGAGAAGTATAAGAAGAATGAGAATAGGAATAAGAAAAGAAGACGAAGGAGAGGAGGAACAAAGACGAAAAGAACAAGAAAAAGAAGAGCAAGAAAAAAAAAACAAGGACAGTAATAAGAAAACAACAACAACAACAACAACAACAACAACAACAACAACAACAACAACAACAACAGAAGCAACAGCAGCAAAATAGGAGAAAGAGAAACAGAAGGAGAAGGTGGAGGAGGAGGAGGAGGCGGAGGAGGAGGAGAAGGAGGCCGGTGACGAGGTGGAGGGAAATAAGGCGGAGCGGAGGGAGGCTTGAAAACAGTGTGGATGAGGTGAAAGAGGAAAAAATGAAGACGAAAGAGAAAAAGATTGAGACAGTTACAACTTACATTATTCAGACCATGTGTTGCGTGTTGCGTGAAGATCCAGTTCTCTCTCTCTCTCTCTCTCTCTCTCTCTCTCTCTCTCTCTCTCTCTCTCTCTCTCTCTCTCTCTCTGTGGCGAAAACCTGCGTGAAATGTGCAGATCTTGGTTTTTATGCATACTAATTTTTTTTTTTATCTTTGTAATTCGGACTATTAAATGTTATAAGAAGAATTGGGTTATGTAGTGTTTGTAGTTGTTCGCTGCTCTGTCTGGCGAAAACCGTAAAATTTGTAGACCTTACATTATTTTCACTTATATTATTTTCTCTTATTCAGGTGATTCCGTCTAAGTATTGTAGGTTAGGTTAGGTTATTCTACGGTTTTGTGCTGTATTAGTAGTTATTCGCTGCTCTGTCTGGCGATAAACCTCCGTGAATTATGTAGTTTTTTGCATTATTTTTCATATAGATTATTTTTTTATTATCCTTGTAATTCCGACCAAGTATTGTGAGGAAAAAGTGTGGTAGATGCAGTGCTATTATTCATTTCGATGCTCCGTCTTGCGAGAACCGGCGTGAAATGTCTATTATAACTTGGTTTTCATACATATTCATTATTTATTCAGGTAATTCAGACTTTTGAGTATTGTAAAGAGAAAAAAAAAAAAAAATGAGGTTGACCAGTGGCAGTAATTTAGGTTCATCTTTGGTATCTAATCTAAACATCCCTGGAATCTAAAATTTGATCTATGGAAATGAATGGAAATGCGGTGTATCCAGTTTATAAGTATTTAAAATTTAAGTGCAATATAAACAGTGCACAGTTGGTCTTTGTCTCGGATCTTCTGCTTGTTTCTTTTTTTAGGAACGGCATTATAAGATTTTTTTTTTTCTTTTTCCTTTTTTTCATTCTTTTTTATCTTTATTTTTTTGGTTACATTTTTCGCTCTCAGCCGGTCTTCCAGATACATAAAAAAGAGAGTTAGATATATCAAGTTTTCTCGCAACACCACGCAATTGTTACACTTTAAGCGTGACACTTTCATCAGAACGAATAAGGAAAAAAATATATATACACATCATATGATAAAACAAAACACACAAAAAGATAAATAAATAAGAAAAAATAAAAACAGCCAACAAAATAACGTGTCCACAACGATATTTTTTTCCTACAACACTAAATTATCGTACACGTAATGCGGCATACATGAAAATAAAAATGAAAAAAAATATAAATTCTTTTCGTTTTGAGGGAAAATTAGGGAAGAGAGGGATGAAAGTGAGGAAAAAATAGTGAAAAAAAAATAATGATGATGGATGAATGGCGAGGATGGCAAGCAAGAGATCACCAGAGAGAGAGAGAGAGAGAGAAGAGAGAGAGAGAGAGAGAGAGAGAGAGAGAGAGAGAGAGAGAGAGAGAGAGAGAGAAGAGGAGAGAGGAGAGAGAGAGAGAGGCTAGTTTCATATTCTTCATCACGTTTCCAGACACACCTGTCAGGCCAGAGGTTCCAGGGGGAAGAGGGGCAGGTTTGGACGGCCAGGTGTGTGTGAGTCTCGGCCAGGTGTTGTTGGGGGTGAGGGAGGGAGAGAGGTGGGGGAGGACCTTGAAACAGAGGAAGAGGGAAGCAGGAGGCAGGAGTAAGTAAGCAGGAATACCCTCTTCCCCTCACCTCCCCATTTCCTCTTCCTCCTCCCCTTTCCCTCCTCTCTCTCTTTCCCTCCTCCTCCCTCACCTCCTCTTCCATCATCTCTCTTGGTTGCTTCTTCATTGCTCCTTCAAGTCGCTTTTCTTCTCATTCTTCTTCTTCTTCTTCTTCTTCTTCTTCTTCTTCTTCTTCTTCTTCTTCTTCTTCTTCTTCTTCTTCTTCTTCTTCTTCTTCTCTTCTTTTCCTCCGTTAATCTTTATCTTTACGACACAGATACGAAGAAGGTATCTATTTTTTTTTTCTCTCTCTTTTTAAATTCCTCGATCCCGACTCTCTCTCTCTCTCTCTCTCTCTCTCTCTCTCTCTCTCTCTCTCTCTCTCTCTCTCTCTCTCTCTCTCAGGTCGACGGCTCCTCACCTGGGTCCATGACATCTTTTCGGGTCACCTCACCTGTCCACGGCACCTTATCACCAACACCTGTGCATGCGCGAGGAGGAGGAGGAGGAGGAAGAAGAGGAGGAGGAGGAGGAGGAGGAAGAAGGACTTGGGTTGAAGTAGATATGGAGTGTTGGTCTGGTACAGGTGTGGAGTTGGTGTGAGGGAATTTAGAACAGGTGTGTGTGTGTGTGTGTGTGTGTGTGTGTGTGTGTGTGTGTGTGTGTGTGTTACGTTTTCTGGTCGTTTTCGTTACTGTTTTATCATCATCTTGTTGCTGTTGTTGTTGTTGTTGTTGTTGTTGTTGTTGTATTGCATTCTACACGTGTTCCTCTTCACGTACGATTTTATAACACAAGGCGGAATGGTGAGAATATTTTGATATTTCACAAGAAGGAATCAATAGACTTACATAATGTACTGTAACGAGCACTTCAGCATCACTGCCATCATCATCAGCATTGTCGTCACCATTATCGTCGTCCAGAGAGAGAGAGAGAGAGAGAGAGAGACATACACACACGAAAATATAATCGATTCTTCAACTCGAGACTCGAAGCAAACATGAAGCATCGAAACGCACCTCTCTCTCTCTCTCTCTCTCTCTCTCTCTCTCTCTCTCTCTCTCTCTCTCCTCTCTCTCTCTCTCTCCAATGCAAGCTTCATCATGGACAAACACGGTGCTTGTTTTACATCTGGGCCACGGGCGGCGGGAAGAAGGGTGGGGGGGCTTCTTGTGTCTCGTCTCTCCAGCTTCTCCTCCAGCCCCTCCAGATCCTCCACGCCCTCCAGACTCGTCGAGGGTGAGGAGGAAGAAGAGAGGAGGAGGAGGAGGAGGAAGAGGAGGAGGAGGAGGAGGAGGAGGAGGTAGGAGGAGGAGGAGAAGTGTCTCGCCTCGAATAACCCATTTTACGTGAGGTTTGGTGAGAGAGAGAGAGAGAGAGAGAGAGAGTAGAAGAGAGAGAGAGAGAGAGAGAGAGAGAGAGAGAGAGAGAGAGAGAGAGAGCAAGGCGTTATTGGTTCTTAGTATTACTTTCCTCCCTCTTAGCTGGTCAGTGTCTGCCTTCCTAAGCACACAGACGGGGGGAGCAAAAAGAGTGAGTGTTTGGAACCTGAAGAGTATCACTGATGTTATCTGTGTATGCAGCTGGCTCTCTCTCTCTCTCATCTCTCTCTCTCTCTCTCTCCATCTCTCTCTCTCTCTCTCTCACATCTTCACACTTACCACACACTTCCCCCAGTCCCCCAATAGGCCACCCCAGCCCCCTACAGGATCGCCCTCGCTCTCTTCTCATGGCCCCCCCGCCGCGCCGTACCTGTGGGAGGCCCGGTAGAGCACGCAGGTGTGTAGGGCGCCGCGTCAACTCCGTCCAGCGCCGCCCGAGGGAGAGGCATGCGCTTCTCTTCAGCTTAGCAACAATACAGACTGGGCTGGGGATGGTCAAAGTCACCCCCCACGCCCCCCACGGCCGCCCACTTACCACACCCCTCAGCCCACCGCCCATCTCTGAGCGACCATCCCCCTCCTCCTCCTCCTCCTCCTCCTCCTCCTCCTCCTCCTCCTCCTCCTCCTCCTCCTCCTCCTCCTCCTCCTCCTGCCCTGCCCCGAGGTTCAGGGAGGCGGCGGGATGCGGGGTCCAGGGAGGGAGGAGGTGTGGCCATTACGCAAGCAAGCAAGATGCAGGCTGGCGTTTACTTCCAGCCGTGTTGTGTGTGTGTGTGTTGTGTGTGTGTGTGTGTGTGTGTGTGTGTGTGTTATTGGATGGAGGGTGTTGTGTATCAAGGCGTTTTTATTATCACGCAAACATTTTTCTTCTTATCTCTGTACACGTGTGCCTCGAACCAAGTCATCTTTCTCTTCTGAGTTTTCGTTCTCTTCCTCTTTCTCCTCCTCTTCTCCCTCCTCCTCGCCTCCACCTGCTGTTGACACGTCCATCCTCACCACCTTTCCCTCAAACACCATCTGCTGTCATCATTATCATCATTACCATCACCATCATCACCACCGCTCCTGCCTCCCTCACCACTTCCTTCCCTCACCACCACTGCCACGTCCATCACCACTTCCTACTCCAGGCCTCACCACTCCCACCTGCCCGCCGCCACTCATGCGCCACTCCACCCCCCGCTACGCTCGTTCAGGTGAACAAAGAACAGGTAGACGTCACTGTGTTTGCCACCACCTCCACCACCACCACCACAGGGCCACGCTGGTCGCCCACTGCCCCGCCACAAGGTGACTCTTGCGCTCGAGGTGTCCTGGGGCGTCGCGGTTATTGTTGCGGGGACTCCCAGGGCACACGCCCGCGGTTTTCTTGTCCTGGCGGGGGCATTGCCGGGACGGGCCGTTGCAGTACACAACACCTGTGAACACCTGTACCTGAACACAACAGTAAAAAGACAACACAGAAGAACACAATACGCGAACAACAAGTAACATGATAGAACCTGACGGAGGAGGACGAAGCAACACAAAACAGTCACATGCACAACACCTGGAGGGAAGACAACGGTAAAACAGTCAACACAACAGAACCAAACACGCGACGCAATAGTCTGGCGGAAGGGAACACGAAGCAGCACAACACAACACAACCACATGCAAATCACAACAAGCCCAAGATTTCACCGCCCCTTCTGTCACGCCCTTCACCTTTCCCTCCCTGCACCACGAGCCGCCCTCAGGAGAGAGATTAGCGCCGTCACGCCCTCAGACTCTCCCTGTGACGGTCCTCCTCCTCCTCTTCCTCCTCCTCCTCTTCCTCCTCACTCCTCCTCCATTCGACTCAGCCGCGAATGAAAAAAAGAAAGAGTATCAAGTCACTTCCAGATTTTATGATAAGAGTTGGTTTTATAAACAATTCTTTTCCCTTCTGTCTTTTTTTCTCTCTCTCTTTCGCAACAGCTGGAGGAAGAGGGAAAACATTTGGTCACGAAAAGATTCCCGTTATTAAGGGAAAGAATTACTGAAAGCATCCTTCAGTTTTGATGTTGGGTCTTTTGCTGATAATAATAATAATAATAATAATAATAATAATAATAA
>NC_087178.1:19319750-19339750 GCF_035594125.1 Scylla paramamosain
GGAGAAGAGCAAAGCAGAAGAGAGGAAGACGTGAGGGAATGAGGAGTGAGGAGCGAAGGTCGTCTTAAGCACTAATAAGCGATGCGTCACACTTCGTAAAATTAACTGAAGCTTTGTGACCGAGCAGGCCTGTGAGGGGCTTCACAGGGAGCCGCTGGGGAGCTTACAGGGGAGCGCGGGACTGAGGTAGCAGTGAGAAGGGAGGGGCGTGTGAGAGAGGCAGCAGAAGGGAGAGGAAGGGAGAGTTTTTAGGTCATGGGAAGAGGAGTTTTAGGAGATAAGACTGAAAGGAGGGAGGAACTATTGAGGTGAGAGTTTTTTAGGGCAAAGAAACAGGAGGAATACTGAAGGAACCTAAGTTAAGGGAAGGGACTTTAGATTGTCAAGGGAAAAGGGGTTTGTGGTAAGGGGCATTTCAGTGGACCAGGGACTAACATATGTTTTGGGAGGAAGAAGAAAAAATGTTTAGGGAGGCAGGAAAGGGGAAGAAGGACGAGACAGGAGGGACACTGCATGAATCTGGGATGTGGGAAAGGACTTAAATTTTCAAAGGGAAGGGAAGGTTTCTGATAAGGACCTTTTTAGTGAAACTGAGAATGGGAGGACGATTTGGAAAAAGGAACTGAATCTTAGGGAGGAAAGGGGAGAGATAATTTAGACAGAAAAAGAAAGAGCAAAACTGGAAGTAGTTGAAGATTATGAGGGTTGTTTTTTGGGGGGAATAAAAGGGAAGTGGAGTTTTGGGAAAGAAAGAGAAGGAAGAAAGGTTTAGGGAGAAGAGGGGAGGGACAAAAGACGAGAACTTCTTATACTTCTTGGCGAGCTGATGTTGAGGGAGTTTAAGTGATGTGTGTGTGTGTTTGAACAGCGACTCAGAAGGGCTGGTAGGAGCTGGGTAATGCGTAAATGAGTGTGTGTGTGTGTGTGTGTGTGTGTGTGTGTGTGTGTGTGTGTGTGTGTATGTGTGTGTGTGTGTGTGTGTGTGTGTGTGTGTATACTTGTGTGACGATAACAAACCTGCGGCTAAAAAGAGGGAAAAAATAATACAAACATACAAACGACCCTTCAGATTTCATTTTTCCACTTGTCCTCCCACGCCCCATTTTCTGTTTCCTCCTCTTCCTTCTTTTCTTCCTCCTTCCACACACTCCACCCTCGTTAGCACTCGTCAAAATAGAATGTAGTTTTTTTTTTCTTTTTTCTCTCACCCACTGATTTCTAGAGGACCAACTCAGTCGCTCGAAGGACCAACTGGTGCCGCTGCCTTCCCTCCTTCCCTCCCTCCCTTGACCCGCCTATTTGTCAGGGAGTAAGAAAGAGTGAGAGAGGGAGGATTACGGGAGCAAATGGGGCTAATCTCTGTCTCTTCTTCAGGTGGAGTGTGATTACTGACCTCCCCTGGCTTGTTGATAAGAGACGGCACTCTTTCTCCTCATTCTTACTCTTAATATCTGTCTACTCTTTCATCTCCTTCACTGGTTAAACTCTGGAGGTCTATACCTATTTTTTTTTTCCTTCCTATGATCTGAGTTGTTTGGAATGAGTAACAAGACACCTCAGAAACTAATTTGGGCAGCGACGTTTTACTTTCCTTTGACTTCTTAGGAGCACCAAGTTGATCAGGCCTCTTCACTCTTTTTTTCTCTCCCATTGGCCAATCTTAGTGACACTTAGGAAAATCTCAAACGTTTCGGCGTCCTGTCTCGACTGCTTGCATCAGGCTCTAGTCTAGTGGAAGTTATTGGAGTTTTCAAGGACGTTTTCATAAATCTAGTCATAGTTTAACAAGGATTCTGAAACCCGACCAGCCCGAATAATCATCTCTGTGGTCTTTTAAAATAGTTCTCGTGAGAGCCCGAAGCGTTTCGAAATGCAGGTCAGACATTCCCAAGAGGCTGCGGAGTAAATGAGGAAATTATAATTATCAACCGTGCAGACAGATGCAAGTGCCCCTCAGCCCTCGGTCTCTCTCTCGGGCTGCTAAGAACATCACTGTCTCGGAAATCTTCTTCAAGGACGCTACCCCTCCACCTCTGCCTCCTCCTTTGTCCCCCTCCTCCCCCTCCCTCCTGTCGCCTGCCACGCCCTGCCCCAACCCTCGCATTTCTAAGAAGGGTGAGACTCGCCGGGCTGGCCTGATGGCGGCGCTAAGTGTGGCAGTGACGTGATGGAGTGACCTTAACACGTTGACTGAATTGGCTGCCCGAGTGTGTTGCAGTGGGCCAGAGTATTTGAGGGAATTACAGGAGGCGTTACTGGCTCTGTGTTGCCATCATGAGTCGAGCGAGAAATTTACCGTAGGCCTAACCGTGCGATAGGCATTTACTGTTTAGTTTAGTCATTTACCGTTTGATAGAGAAGTTTTCTATAGACATTTACTAATTGCTACAGGCATTTACTTTATAAACGTATACTTTTCTGTGGACATTTACTATACTTGCTACTGCTACTGCATCATTATTATTGTCACCATCATCATCGCCACCATTACCATTATTACAGATCTTCAACATTTACAGACATTCGACAAGAGACATTTAAAGATCATTGCATTCCGTTCACTACAACCACCATTTTCCGGAGCAGAGGATCAGAAAACAAAAGCAAAGCGCTCATGATACCTCTCTGAGCCGCTTCCTTAAAGTAGAGAGAGCAGAAACAAGAAACAAATGCTGGAGATTCTTTAAAAATGCGTCGACTACAAAAATTCTCATAAAAAGATTAGATAAAAATGAAAATAAAACAGCGCTGCATAATCTGTGCCAGGTTTGTGTCGGACAGAAATAGGGATGAGCAGGAGTGTGCGTGTTTTTTGTTTTGTTTTTGTGTGTCTGTTTGTCTGTCTGCCTGTCTGCCTCTCCGTTTGTTTGTTTGCCCTTGATTATCTCCGCCTTGATTGCGGGAGTTTGTTTTTTATCTTTTCGTGTTATTTTCTTGCTATTTTTCTTTGGTCAGCTTTTCGCGGGCCAAGGATGAATGGGAGGGAGGGATGGGAGCGTGGAAAATCCTTACTTGTTGAAGCGTTTGTTGATCTTTTTGTTGTTTGGGACGTTTTGTGTCTATTTGTGTATTTTCGTTGTGTAGCTATCTGTATTTTTTGTTTCATCGGTTATTTATTTATTTATGTATCTGTTTGTGTATTTGTTTGTTAATTTGTATACGTGTTTATTTATAGTGTATTTATATTCTTATCTGTATTTTTGTGCGTTTATTTATCTGAATATTTGTCATTCGATCCGTCTGTTCATCACTTTGCATATCTATCTACTTATCTACCTATCTACCTACTTCCTTATCTGTCTATCTGTCTATCTATCTATCTATCTATCTATGTACTTATCTATCTATCTATCTATCTATTTATATATATTTCTGTTTATCAATCATCTATTTTCTTGCCATGTATAGTGTAGATGATAATAGAGCACTCAAACACACACACACACACACACACACACACACACACACACACACACACACACACACACACACACACACACACACACACACACACACACACACACACACACACACACACACACACACACTAAAAAAAACACAGACGTCAGGAAAAGGTGACTCAAAATAAACAATGAAATGGTATAGTCTTTCTGGCGCCCCTGACAGCTGAGTTTTTCCTCCTCCTCCTCCTCCTCCTCCTTTTCTTCCATTACTCCTTCCCTTTCTTCATGGTTTACTTATACTAAAACTTCCTGGTCTTTCCGTACCCTGTGTTTATGGGCCTTTACCTGAGTTTTTACCTTGATTTGCTTACCTGCGCGTCCTGATTGAGGGAGTCACACGCTGCCTGCCGCGCCTCACGTGTGCTTCTCCCGCGGCCTCGGCTCTGATGCCTCAAGGTCGTCAGAAGGAGGAATTTCAAGAGATTTTGGGTGACTCTGGTTTAGATTGAGAGTTAAAGCACACGTGTTGGGCATATGTGCGTGCTGACGCTTATAGTCGCACACACACACACACACACACACACACACACACACACACACACACACACACACACACACACACACACACACAGACAAACGGACAGACAGACAGACAAACATCAAGCGTCTCTTATAGCGTAAAGGAAGATAAAGGTTAAAGGAAGGATGAAAGGAGGGAATGTAATCGGAGGGAAATGAAAGTGTACGTACATCAAAGGAAACAAAAACAATGTATCGAAAAAGAATGACTAGCTTTCCGTTGTCTTGATTGTTTAGAATAACTGTTTTGTCTCCACGTCAACCCAGAATACACATCACATCACCTGTCCACTAATAGACTCACAGGTATTTATGGTTATTTACACTTAGTATCATACCTTTCCCGGATGCGTTTTAGGAGTGATTAGGAAGGAACATAGCCAGGGAGGAATGGGGCAGTAAGAGGAGACGTGACGCAAGTTATGTAAATTAGGAACCTTTTTGCTGTTTTTGCGAGTCAAGGAGTGTTTATAAAATGCTACGTGGCTCATGAAAATGTGATACGTGTGGAGTTAATGACTGGCTCGCCCCTAGATAAGTACATAGCTGGATGAGAAGAGATACATACAGAGATAAGCAGAAACTCACAACTAGACAATATTAGAAAAAAAGAAATAAAGATGAATACATAATCTAGCGTATAAAAATGAGAGATTGGTAGATTATATGATATGGAAAAGATAAGGGAATTATAATGTAGAGATAAGTAGAAATTCACGACTATACAATATTAGGAAATGAAATAAAGATGAATACATAATCTAGTGTATAAAATTGATAGACTGATCAATTATATGATACGAAAAGATAAGAGAGAAGATTAATGCGTAAAATGCAGAGAAAGAGATAAAACTGGAAATAATACATATTCAGGGGACGAACTTTTTTGAAACACGAATATAAAGTTTAAGACGTAAAATGCGAAAGAGAGAGACGAAAAAAATAGGATAATAACATGCTGTCACTCGTTTATAAAGCTGTTGTTTGTTTAGAGAGTGACGGGTGTGTGTGTGTGTGTGTGTCTGTGTGTGTGTGTGTGTGTGTGTGTGTGTGTGTGTGTGTGTGTGTGTGTGTGTGTGTGTGTGTGTGTGTGTGTGTGTGTGCCCTCTTTTTTCTTAGTTCTACCAGCAGCAGCAGTAATACATAGTGGTAGTAGTCGTAGTAGTAGTAGTAGTAGTAGTAGTAGTAGTAGTAGTAGAAGTGATAGTAGTAGTAGTAGTAGTAGTAGTAGTAGTAGTAGTAGTAGTAGTAGTAGCAGCAGCAGTTGCAGTAAACGATGAAATTGCACACATTAATAACAAAAATAATTACATTGGTGGTGGTGGTAGTGGTGGTGGTGGTGGTGACATAAGTGACACTGACATTACTGTTGAGAGCTAGCGGTGACTGGGATGTTGAAGGAATAATAATAATTGCGTTAGTATTCGACAGAAGTACTGCCGTGGTGCTGATGAGAAAATAATGGTAGTGGTGATGGTGGTGGTGATGGTAGTGGTGAAAGAATCCAAGACGGGTCAAGTGTTGCCCTGATTGTGTGTGTGTGTGTGTGTGTGTGTGTGTGTGTGTGTGTGTGTGTGTGTGTGTGTGGGCGTGCAATACTTATACATGACTTTATAATGATCAATAAAACTCAAACTTGATAAACCTGATGATAAAATATAAATTAAACATATAACCAAGGTCTGTCATGCTTTGGGCGATCTCCTCCTCCTCCTCCTCCTCCTCCTCCTCCTCCTCCTCCTCCTCCTCCTCCTCCTCCTCCTCCTCCTCCTCCTCCTCTATGACCTCATTGGAAGGTATTTACTTAACTCATTCGTTTGGTTGTCTGTCTGTGTGTCTGTAAATCTCTTTGTTACGTTTCCGGCCTTGTCTGTATACAAATCGTGTTTTATTGTTAATCTATCGTTTGTTTTCCTCTTGGTGTTTATATCTTATTTCTTGTTTGTTTCCTTTTATTTGCTTTATTTTTATGTAATTCTGTCCTTCATTATTATTCCTTCATGTCACCACCTATTTATCATATTTGTGTCCGTTTATGCACTTTCTTTTTATTGTATTCTCTTTTTTTTTTCCTTTGTTCACTTTTGTCTGTTGTTTTAATCTAAGATCTCCATCCTGTAATGTCACGTTTTCTTTCGTCGCGTTTCGTTATCGCTTCGTTCATTTAGTTTCACGCTTTCCCTTCACTTCGTATGCACCAGCGAATGAGAGAAGGAAAGTGGGTTAATGAGGGAAATGAACAGAATAATGAAGACAGTGATATGTTCGATAGCTAAGGAAATGAACAAATGATAAGAATACTAAATGAAAAAGAGGTGATGAGGAGAACAAGAGAAAAAAAAATGTATAAAAGAAATAACAACGAATAAGATGAGACGAAAAAAAAAAAACTAAACAAAAAAAAGTTCACTGTTTCTCATATACATTTCAACGCTTATATTTATTTATTTTATTTTTCACTAATCTGTATCGTCGTGGCTTTTGTCTCCGCTATTCTCTTTACTACTGTTTTGCTCGTTATTTCTGACTGGCCGTGAGAAGGAAGGAGGGGAGGTAACACAAACAGAAACCACACGAATATACCGTTAAGAAGGCGAGATTCTGACACAAACACACACACACACACACACACACACACACACACAGAGAGAGAGAGAGAGAGAGAGAGAGAGAGAGAGAGAGAGAGAGAGAGAGAGAGAGAGAGAGAGAGAGAGAATGTGGTGACTGCGTTATATACTGTTACGTGTTTATGGTGACTACTAAGCAACCTTGTGAGTTATAGTGATGCTGTATTGACGTGGTGCCGCTGAGATGGAGAAGGACATGTGTAAAATATGGTGAGAGCGTGGATAACATGAAATATGCCCAGAAATGTCATTATTCACTGTCAGCGTGAGTGACTGCCTTCATTCACTGCTTGGGCGTGAATGTGGAGTCAGGAGAGGTAGACAGCCTTGAGTTACAGTGACGCGAGGTTGTGGAGGTGTAGAGGGGATGTATATAACACGTGATAAACAACGCGATAACCTGAAATGTTCCCAAAAAACGCCATTATTTATAGTTTAAATGGATGACTGACGAGTTTCTACGCGATGAGTCGAATAGGTTGACTGACATGAGCTGGCGTGACATGAAATCATAAAGACGTGGAAGGAATGTACATGATCACGAGGATAACTTGAAATGTGCCTAGAATCTCCATTATGTAAGATAAACATAGCTAAGAACAACAACAACAACTATATTCAACACTTATGAAACAAATAAATTTTTCGCCATGTCGCATCTCGGTATAACAAAATCAAACTTATTTTCTGACAGATTTTGACGTGTTTTGAATTAATCTCATTGTTTTATCAGGGAAATCGTGACGGGATGCACAGGGCGAATGAAAGAAGAACCAAAGTGCCTAGGGGAGGGCTGCGGTTTACCAAAATAACAGCGTTTGCGTGTCGAGCGTCAAGTCAGAGTGACGTGATGACAACGAGACGTAACGGCATGAGTGGCACGAGTCTCTCCCTATATCACGCTGAGGGGATAATGAAGATGTAGTGTGGGCTGTAATCCGTGGCAGGGCGGGATAGAGATGTAGTGTTGTAGTGTGTGAGGGAAGGGGGGGCGGTCTTGTCAGGCGTCAACGCATCCTAACTTCCCGTGGCGGCGTGACATCCATCTCTCGTTTTCTTTGAGTGTCCCGCCTCGCGCGTATCGTCTGTCCCCTCATCCCTCTTGGTTTGTTTGTGTTTCCTTGCAAGTATCGCCTGTTAGCTTCACGAGTGTCTCACGTTTCTAGTTGTGCTTATTTTGAAACCTCGTATGAGTTGTTCTTTGTTACCGTCTCAATAATCTTCTCACTGAACCGAACAAAAAATGTAATGGGAAAATTATACGTGGTCAGGTTGTGGTCGTAAGTCAGTGAGTTGCATTCGCTTCAGCTGTGTTTTGTGCTTCACCTCACTGTCATGTCCTTTGTCCTTTTGAATATGTATTAATTGTCAGGTTACGTGTGCAGACAATCACCAGGTCAGGGACTTAACATTGCGATGAAAACACAAAATAATAGAAGATAGGAGAGCAATTTAATCTTGACTACAATAACCACAGTAACATTGAGAGGAAAACACAAAGGAATAGAAGTAAGGGGCATAAGTTTGCTCCTGATCATGACTATCTATGTGTTTGGCTTTCCGTGTATGTATGTATGTATGTACTTTTTTTTTTTATTTGTAATCAAAGCATCGGTTTTTGTAAGTGTAGCTCAGGACATAAATTGTTAAGTAAAATTTTCATGGTACTTAGTTTGACGGATATTTTTCTCTTAATATAAATGCCATACTTTGGGTTAAACTTTCTACCATGATATTTTACGACTGTTTTTCTTCCTCAGTACCATGTGTGTCGGTGACGAGGCGTGACGGTGACAGTGAGGGTGAGTACTGCCTTCTGTGTGTGTGTGTGTGTGTGTGTGTGTGTGTGTGTGTGTGTGTGTGTGTGAAAATGTTGGCAGACTATTTGTCGATATGTGGGATAAACATATCAGTCACAGTAGCAGATGCACATGGACGAAGAGGAAGAGAAGGATGAGGAGGAGGAGGAGGATGAGGAGGAGGAGGAGGAGGAGGAGGAGGAAGAGGAGGAGGAGGAGGAGGAGGAGGAGCAAGGAGATGAAGAAGTAAAGACCCAGTTCTCGTCCTGTAGTTTCGTTTCATCACTGTCTCCCCAAAACATGTCGGTCCCCTGCGACTTGTTGTCTTTGTTTATCTTCTGCTTTTTTTGTCCTCCTCCTACTCCTCCTCATCCTCCTTTTTCTCGCCCTTAACGTTTTATTTATTTTTGTATTTCTTAGTACTTTCCTTTTTGCTGTCGTCAAGTTTGCCTGCCTTCTGTTGTTGTTGTTGTTGTTGTTAGTAGTAGTAGTAGTAGTAGTAGTAGTAGTAGTAATAGTAGTGCTGTGTCTTTAATATGAATGGAAAATTACTTAAATGTTGGTTGTTTTTGTTTAATATCTTTATCTGATTATCTATCTGTGTATCAGCTTATCTGTTAATCTGGCCCTGTCTGGTCTATCTATCCATTTATCTAAACACACAAACTCTCACACACCACACATTTTTTCCTTCTTCTTTTCTTCCAGCTGCATCATACCGAGATGTGTGTGTGTGTGTGTGTGTGTGTGTGTGTGTGTGTGTGTGTGTCTGTTGGGGGGGGAGAGAGGGAAGAGGTATAATTGGGTACAGATGTATATGGGAGAGAGAGAGAGAGAGAGAGAGAGAGAGAGAGAGAGAGAGAGAGAGAGAGAGAGAGAGAGAGAGAGAGAGAGAGAGCTGTTTGTGTGAAGTTAAGAGAAGAAAAGAAGAAAAAAATGAACAACTAATGCAATTTTGACCAATGTATGTTATCATTCCTCCTCCTCCCCCCCCTCCTCCTCCTCCTCCTCCTCCTCCTCCTCCTCCTCCTCCTCCTCCTCCTCCTCCTCAGAATACATAAGAAACATGATACACGTTTTGCTTTTTTTTCTTTGTTTTCTTTTTCGCATCCAGAAGTTCTATTTTTGTCAGGGAAACACGATAACAGCCAATAATTCACTCAGGGCCACTCAGCATGCATCTAAGGATCAATCAGGCCACTCACTATGCATATTAAGTTCAATTAGGCCACTCAGCATGCGTACGAAGCACAATAGGCCACTCAGGGAGGATAACTCTAACCGAACGTAAACAAAAAAGGCCACTCAGGCAGCGTAATATCTTCCTTTACTCTTCCTTTCTTTTTTTTTATTTCTCCTCTCTCCTCCCATTCCTCTTTTCTTTTCTGATTGTACTCCTCTTCACACACACACACACAACACACACACACACAAGGTACATACATTAGTCTAAAAATAATGAAGGAAATCTGGTAGTGGAAATATTTTAATGCATTTTACTAACGTGGGTGAGGCAGCATTATTTATCGTTAGGAACTACGTGGAATAGAAACGTTCTTTGGCTTTTTCTTTTCTTTTCATGATTTTCTTGTTTTTTTATATTTCTCTTAATTTAATTTTTTTCCTTCACTTTCTTTCTTTTCTTTCCAACTATCTATCTGTCTATCTATCTATCTATCTATCTGCCGAACTCTCTCTCTCTCTCTCTCTCTCTCTCTCTCTCTCTCTCTCTCTCTCTCTCTCTCTCTCTCTCTCTCTCTCTCTCTCTCTCTCTCTCTCTCTACTGTCGTTCATTCCTTCCTGCTTTCCTCCACTACACCCACTTCGTCTCCTCTTTCAGCGGTCGTCCCGAAAACAAGCACATGGTCAACGTTATTCCCTTACGCCGTGTTTGTTATGATGTGTGTGTGTGTGTGTGTGTGTGTGTGTGGTGTGTGTGTGTGTGTGTGTTTAAAGCAGATATCCTCGTCTTGAATAGTTGGGTCTTATGTCACTCCTTAGGGTCTTGTGCTGTGTGTGTGTGTGTGTGTGTGTGTGTGTGTGTGTGTGTGTGTGTGTGTGTGTGTTTGGGAGATGACTCTTGGAAACGCACGTGAAATATTAAGTAGGCTTCCTTTCACCATAGGCATTCATTCCTTCCTCTCTTCTCTTTCTCTCTCTCTCTCTCTCTCTCTCTCTCTTCTCTCTCTCTCTCTCTCTCTCTCTCTCTCTCTCTCTCTCTCTCTCTGTCTAAATATTTGTTTCAGTGTCTGGTTTCATATTTTCTTTTCGTGTTTTGCTCCATCGTAGATAAATTTGTGTAGAGAGAAAGGCGAGACGACAGTAGAGAGAGAGAGATGAGACGAGAGAGAGAGAGAGAGAGAGAGAGAGAGAGAGAGAGAGGAAGTGTGAAGGAAGATGAAGGAGAGAGATTAAAAGATGAGGGATGAATGAGCGTCTGTCTTCACGCCACATTCCAACTGTATTTCACCTCACCCCGATATGCATGATACTCTCTCTCTCTCTCTCTCTCTCTCTCTCTCTCTCTCTCTCTCTCTCTCTCTCTCTCTCTCTCTCTCTCTCTCTCTCTAATATACGTGTGCGTGATAAAGCTTTTATTTATTTTCTTTTTCCTTCACTTGTGACACGATGGTAAGGCGAAGATAATGTGCTGGCCCGCGCGCCCAAGAGAGAGAGAGAGAGAGAGAGAGAGAGAGAGAGAGAGAGAGAATGTTCATCCTCATATACCTGCATACTCGTATATCTGTGTGCAAGAATGAGAGAGAGAGAGAGAGAGAGAGAGAGAGAGAGAGAGAGAGAGAGAGAGAGAGAGAGAGAGAGAGAGAGAGAGAGAGAGAGAGAATGTTCATCCTCATATACCTGCATATATCTGTGTGCAAGAATGAGAGAGAGAGAGAGAGAGAGAGAGAGAGAGAGAGAGAGAGAGAGAGAGAGAGAGAGAGAGAGAGAGAGAATGTTCATCCTCATATACCTGCATATATCTGTGTGCAAGAATGAGAGAGAGAGAGAGAGAGAGAGAGAGAGAGAGAGAGAGAGAGAGAGAGAGAGAGAGAGAGAGAGAGAGAGAGAGAGAGAGAAATATTCCAATGACTTCTGCGAAAGGCAAGGAAATAAATAGCAAACAATGTACTAACCGAACGTTGTTTTTACATGCAAAACTAATAGGAGAGAGAAGTGAAGAAATAGTGGAATGCTGAACACTTTTGTAGATGGTGACAAGGGGTACAGAGAGAGAGAGAGAGAGAGAGAGACGAGAGAGAGAGAGAGAGAGAGAGAGAGAGAGAGAGAGAGAGAGATTGTTTGGGTACCTCCTTTGCAATTCTGAAAGATAATTCCTTTTGTAAAGTGGCGAGTCTTCAAATGCAGGAATGTGGCGGAAGATATTTTGAAGATGGTCACCTTCTGGGCATGTGACGAGGGAGGGAGGGAGGGAGGGAGTGACTGGGAGTGTAAGGGGAGGAGTGAGGGATACGTTGCGGGTGAGGGGGAAAACAGTTTTGTCTGATGGAGTAACCTTGCGCCACAACACTGGGTTTCATACTGGCGACTGGGTCATACTGGGGTCATACTGGTGCCACTGGGGAAGAAGAGGCAGACATTCATGATAATGATTGCCCAAATGGACAGCTTAACACAAGGAAATACACGAGGAATCAGGAAATATATTTGCTATGTACACAAAAGATGATAAAGACACATCTCTTTAGGAAATGATCAAAGCTAACTAGTAAAATTTGTTCAATAAAGTTAGATGCACACAGTAGGAGTTACTCAGAAGGATTTGTAAGTTAGGAATGATGTCACCACAGCCAAGTAACCTGCTCCGCTCACTTCCACTTTTTTTTTTCTTGTTTTCCCTTCAGTAAAATATTAAGTCTGTTGGTTATCTTAGATTCCATCACATGTCGAGGTTTGTAGGGAGGACTGTCAGCAGGTCAGGGGGCTTCACATCGAGGAAAACGGAGATCAAAGTGGAAGGCAGTGCAGTATATTCCTTGACTTGTGACCACACTTCTACCCTCTGACTTTCCTCACCACGCCACGCACTCCCAGCTTGCGCACATCACCACACGTTCCCCATCACCCGCGTCCCTCCATCTCGATTTTTAAACTCTGCCTACTTTTCTTTTCCTTCCTTTTACCTGGAAGTTAGCTAATTAGAATAAGTTTTCAAATAGCCACGCAAGGAATACGTGTGTTGCAGTTTGGTTAATTAATCTATAGTCACTTTCATAGACAATATAGTAAAGATAAAGCTCTCCTTTTTCTCAAGGTCATTTTAAAAAGCGAAGAGTCGTACTGGGTCTCAGAAATGTCAACACCATTCATAAAGCAAAAATAATACCAACAAGTGCACGAAGTGAGGGGAAAATAAATAAATAATAAAAAAAAGAGAAAAAAAATCTTAGCAAAAATCCAGAAATAGTCGAAAAAAAAATTACTTACGTTTCTGAGAGTGACCTTATGTAACCTTCCCCCACCAAATCCTTTTCCCTCACCCAGGGCAACACATCCCCACAGCTGCATACCGGCACACCCCACACAACCCACGCATCCCCACCACACGCTTCACTCTTCTCTTCCCTTCCCTCCTTCACCTCCCCCATCGCCCCGCCTGGAGGTTGTTGCTGCTGCGGCACGAGCTGGAGTGGTTGATGCGCCTGGCTGTGGATTAAGAGAGAGGCAATCATTAGTGAGAGAAAAATGACCAAACTTAAAAAAAACAAAAGAATGTAGTCTGAAGAAAGGGAGTCGTTGTTATGAGGCTGCTACTACTACTACTACTACTACTACTACTACTACTACTACTACTACTACTCTTCATTCTTATCTTTTCATCCTTTTAACTTGGATGGGAGAGGGGCACCACCGTCACTACTACTACTACTACTACTACTACAGGGGGAGGTGGGGGGGGCGTTGCAGGGGAGCTCACGCAGTTAACATTGATGGGTAGAATGTACGAGTAATAAGGAGAGAGGGGATGAGCTTGAAGTAGGTTATGGGGGAGGTGGGGTGATAAGCATGTGGGGAGTGGGGTGCTAAAAAGAGGCGAGTGATGGGCGTGAGTGATAGCATGGGCGTGGGCGTGAGGGTGGGTGGAGTGGGGCGCATATGGGCTCATTGGGTGGTACAGATACAAGGGTGAGAGAGTGTATAGTGATGTAAGAATAGAATGGGGAAGTAGTGTCTGGGATGGTACTGTGGAAAGGGGGAATAGGGAAGGGAGTGAAAAGAGAGAAGGAGAGGAGTAAGTTTGTCTGTGATAGTGGGAGGGGGGAAGTAAGGAAGGGAGGGAATAGAGGGGAGTAGTCAGTCTGTGATGGTAGGAAGGGGGAATAGGGAAGGGGCGTAATAGAGGGAAAGGGGAGTGATGTGTCTGTGATGGCTGGAAGGGGGAGTAAGGAATGGGTGGTATGAGAGTACAGTGGCGAGGAATAATGGAAATGGGAAGGAAATGGGTACTTTTCTCTCAAGAAGTGTGTATGTGGTGGTGGGAAAGGGGAAGTAAGGAAGGGAGAGAATAAAAGGGAAGGGGGATGAGAGAGAGGGGAGGGAATGGGGAGGAAATAGGAACTTGTTTACTTCCTCAGCTTCCACCCAGCGAAAGTAAAGATACTGAAGTCACCCCCCTCCCCCCCCCAAAAAAAAAGAAAAAAAAAAATGATAAGGAAAATTAAATGACGACACTGAAATTAAAGGTTTTAGACACGGAAGACTGAGAAATATATGATGTCTTGGTATATCATTATTTTTTTCAGACATGTTTATTTTACTCTAAGAACAGGTGTGCAATTTGGAAAGCTTGCACGTTCCAATACAAATACCATCCAATATTAGTTTTCTATTTATATATATTTTTCTCTCCTTAATTCTTATTTTATTTATTTTTGTTGCTTTGGGAAAGTTGAGAGAGAGAGAGAGAGAGAGAGAGAGAGAGAGAGAGAGAGAGAGAGAGAGAGAGAGAGAGAGAGAGAGAGAGAGAGAGAGAGAGAGACTTGCAATAGACAGGTGTACGAAGCATATATGGAAAACTGCAGGTGTGGAAAGTTTGTTGTACTGTTTATCTATCTTTACATCCCTCATACCTGCCACTCACTCTCTCTCTCTCTCTCTCTCTCTCTCTCTCTCTCTCTCTCTCTCTCTCTCTCTCTCTCTCTCTCTCTCTCTCTCTCTCTCTCTCAAGTCCACCTCCTAAATATTCCTCCACCCTCTTCCTCCTTCTCACCTCTCCCCACCAGCCGCTTTCCCTCCTCCCTTCCTCTCCTCCCTCTCTCCCTCCCTCCTTCCTTCCCTCTCCTCCTCATCTTCGCAACATACCAGCTATTTATTCTCCTCAAGTTTATTGCTTTCCCATCCTTCTCTCTCTCTCTCTCTCTCTCTCTCTCTCTCTCTCTCTCTCTCTCTCTCTCTCTCTCTCTCTCTCTCTCTCTCTCTCTCTCATTCCCCCTCAGCACTCTTGCAACATAAGTTTTACGAGGTGAGGATGAGGGCACCGAGGAGGAGGAGGAGGAGGAGGAGGAGGAGGAGGAGGAGGAGGAGGAGGAGAAGTTCTCTTAACCTATATATGCTAAGTTGAATCTTAATTGAATGCTACGAGTGGATAGAAAAGAATAAGAAGAGAGAGAGAGAGAGAGAGAGAGAGAGAGAGAGAGAGAGAGAGAGAGAGAGAGAGAGAGAGAGAGAGAGAGAGAGAGAGAGAGATTTTGTCATGATCTTGTCTCAATGCCTTCATTTACATATACTTTTTTTCGAACATCATATTCTCTTGTCACTACGCTTCTCCACATTTATTCCCCTCCTCCTCCTCCTCCTCCTCCTCCTCCTCCTCCTCCTCCTCCTCCTCCTCCTCCTCCTCCTCCTCCTCCTCCTCCTGCCTAAGCCATCACAAGATCAGACAGTTACTACAACTTTTAACCCTCCCCACCACCACCACCACCACCACACCACCACCCCCACCACACAGCCCGTCACTCTCTACGCCCTCCCCACCCCCTACGCGTTCTTCCCCTCCCCATCCTCCCTCACCAAGTCCCCTATACTAGTACAGATCACGTCTTTATTTAGATTTTCTTCGAAGGTGACGGCGTGACTGGCTTGACTTTCGCTAGGAGAGGGAAATGATTGTAATGTTTATAATGAAGTGGGGGAAATATTTGTATGACCTTTGTGTCTTTGCTGTTGTTTTCCTGTTTAGTTGTCATGCTGTTTGTTGGCTTTCGTGTATAATTGGGTGGCTGTCAGTTTTTTTTTTCCTTGTTTTTTTTTTTTTTTTTTTTGGTGAGTGTTTTTATGTTTCCGTGTGTGTGTGTGTGTGTGTGTGTGTGTGTGTGTGTGTGTGTGTGTGTGTGTTTCTGATGTTTTCGTACATTTACTTGTGTATCTACTTATGTATTTACTTATGTTCACCTACCTACCTGTCTATATCTATCTATCTATATATCTATCTGTCTATCTATCTATCGTCATCTGCTTCATTATCTATCTGTCTCTCTGGCCAATGATTTTTTGTTAGCTCATTATTATTCTTCTTGTGCCTGTTCATTGTCATTGCTCTCTCTCTCTCTCTCTCTCTCTCTCTCTCTCTCTCTCTCTCTCTCTCTCTCTCTCTCTCTCTCTCTCTCTCTCTCTCTCTCTCTCTCTAGCATTTATGTCAACGCCTTGTTTCATATTTTCCTGTCATGTTCTCAGTTTCTTTTTATTAAAATTTATGTCAAGGGAAATGTTTTACTCGGAGATAGATAGATAGATAGATAGATAGATACATAGATAGATAGATAGATAGATAGATAGATAGATAGAGAGAGAGAGAGAGAGAGAGAGAGAGAGAGAGAGAGAGAGAGAGAGAGAGAGAGAGAGAGAAACGTCTTATCAACACCACGGACACGACTTTGAACACACACACACACACACACACACACACACACACACACACACACACACACACACACACACACACACACACACACACACACACACACACACACACACACACACACCGAAGACTAGGAAGACATTATCGCTGATTTAATTAATGGAGACGAGAAAGGCTTAATTTTTAGAGATTATCCCATAGAAATGACCTACTTTGCTGTCACCTGCGTGTACCCTTCATTAATTCCCCTCTCACCTGTGCTCTCTCTCTCTCTCTCTCTCTCTCTCTCTCTCTCTCTCTCTCTCTCTCTCTCTCTCTCTCTCTCTCGTGATATGATTTATAGTTCTTTAATTGATCGTCTAAAGTGTTTTGTTTTGTTTTCTTGTGGTTTATTGTGATTTAATTGCTTTTCATTTCTGTGTTGATTGTTTGACAATGGCTGTTGCTTATATCTTGAATGTTGTTGTTGTTGTTGTTGTTACTGTTGTTGTTGTTGTTGTTGTTGTTGTTGTTGTTGTTGTTGTTGTTGTTGTTGTTGTTGTTGTTGTCGTTGTTGTTGTCGTTGTTGTTGTCGTCGTCGTCGTCGTTGTTGTTGTTGTTGTTGTTGTTGTTGTTGTTGTTGTTGTTGTTGTTGTTGTTGTTGTTGTGTTTCGTTTCCTTGTAGCGGCATCGTATGAATTACGAGTAAAAGTGATGATGGGAATTCTACGGTAATGGTGGTGGTGGTGGAGGTGGTGGTGGTGGTGGTGGTGGTGGTGATGATAATGGAGATAATAATGGACGTATCAAAGTATGGTAGCAATTATATCATTAAGCTTATGTATGAGAGAGAGAGAGAGAGAGAGAGAGAGAGAGAGAGAGAGAGAGAGAGAGAGAGAGAGAGAGAGAGAGAGAGAGAGAGAGATTGACCTTGGAGAAAGAGGAGAAAAGTGGGAGCTGGAGGGCAGGTTAGATGAGAGAGAGAGAGAGAGAGAGAGAGAGAGAGAGAGAGAGAGAGAGAGAGAGAGAGAGAGAGAGAGAGAGAGAGAGAGAGAGAGAGGTAATAAAGAAGGATAAGGGAATGGAGGGAGGAGGACGGGAAGGGTTTAACATTTATTTTTATTTCACTAGAAGGGAGATGATGTTAGCGGGCAAAGGAGGAGGTGGAGGTGGAAGAGGAGGAGGAGGAGGAGGAAGAGGAAGAGGGAGAAGGGAAGAGAATAAATAGGAGGAATAAAAAGAAGGTAAATGGAGGATCACGAACAAGAGAAAAAGGCTGCAAGCAAATAGAGGAAGAACGGTGATGCGGAAAATCAGTAAGAGAAGGAAGAAGGAAGAAGAAGGAAGAGCAGAAGGAAGAGGGACAAGGAAGATGGAGGATAATTATGAGTTTACAAGCTATCAGAAATGGTGTGTGTGTGTGTGTGTGTGTGTGTGTGTGTGTGTGTGTGTGTGTGTGTGTGTGTGTGTGTGTGTGTGTGTGTTTTGCTCTTTCACCACCAATATTCTCAAACGCCACAAAAATGATTAGCCGGGTTCTCAAGAGTGTTTCTCCTGTTAAGTATGCAGAAATCTTATTAACATGTCACTAGCATTATAGAAACACTAAAAAACTCGTGTAACTTCAACTAGAGCCTTTTGAAAATACTGAACGTGCAGCGCAGAAGTATTTCAGAATATGGGTTTATATGTGTGTGTGTGTGTGTGTGTGTGTGTGTGTGTGTGTGGGTACGTGGCTAGAGGTGGTCATTATGAGAGGGTTGGCTAAAGTTGAAAGTGGGTTTGGTGGTAGTAGTGGTCAGGATATGGTTTTGGGATGGGTAGTTGTGATGAGGGAGGAGGGGGAGGAGGGGCAGGGAGGGGTGGATGTAAGGGCGAGGATGAGGGGGAGTCAAGTTACCAGGCACCTGATCCTGGCAGTTGGGTCTCGGGGTCTCGGGGTCAGGGGATGAAGGGAAGGGGTCAGGGGAGGGTAGGGGGTAGAAGGGGGCATGTGGTCCTTTTAGAATGCCCTGGTCCTTCCTCGTCTCCTCCTTGCGTCTCTTCTCTATTCTCTCTCTCTCTCTCTCTCTCTCTCTCTCTCTCTCTCTCTCTCTCTCTCTCTCTCTCTCTCTCTCTCCGGTCATTCTTGTGATTTGAAAGTAACTTCAAACCAATAACGAAAAATACTACTACTACTACTACTACTACTACTACTACTACTACTACTACTACTACTACTACTACTACTACTACTACTACTACTACTACTACTACTATTACTACTACTACTTCTACTACTATTACTACTACATCTACTACTATTACTACTACTGCTACTACTACTACTACAAATACTACTACTTCTACTACTACTACTACTACTACTGCTACTACTAGTTGTATTTACCAGTCGTAGAATTCCTTCAGTTCACACCTGGTGGCAACTTTTAATAGATTCTTCACTGTAACACCTGCAAGCTCTTTCCTTCCTCCTCCTCCTCCTCCTCCTCCTCCTTGCATACGCCATCAAGACGCCGCCCCCATACTCCTCCCTCTCCCCCCCACGCCCACGGCTCTGGGTGTGGGCGTGTGAAAGAGGTGATGGCAAGGGGGAGGCGGTGAAGTGAAGGAGAGTTTGGGAGCAAAGCGTAAGTTTGGCTATAATTATTCCCTTTTAGTAATGGACGGTTGATCTTTATCTTAAGGACGAAGAAGAAGAGAAGGAGGAGGAGGAAAAGGAGGAGGAGGAGGAGGAGGAGGAGGAGGAGGAGGAGGAGGAGGAGGAGGAGGAAAAGGAGGAGGAGGAGGAGGAGGAGGAGGAGGAGGAGGAGGAGGAATGATTTATGGCCGCATTCTTGGGTTTCCGTCATTTTTTCTCTCTCTTTCTCTTCATTTCTTTCTCGTAGTGAAAGTGTTTGACTTCCGCGGTGAGAGAGAGAGAGAGAGAGAGAGAGAGAGAGAGAGAGAGAGAGAGAGAGAGAGAGAGAGAGAGAGAGAGAGAGAAAATATAGTACACACACACACACACACACACACACACACAGAGCCTACTGGAAGGGACAAAGATGAAGGTATTTGGAGGAGGAGAAGGAAGAGTTGTTAGTGGAAGAAGAGGAAGAAGAAGAAGAAGAAGAAGAAGAAGAAGAAGAAGAAGAAGAAGAAGAAGAAGAAGAAGAACCACTTCATATCATAACACTGGTTGCTTCACACCATCTCCTCCCATTCCCCCATTTCAAATTTCCTTTTGATTTCTTTCTCCCCTGTCCGTTCCCCACCCCTTTCCCACATTCCCCCTCCCTTTCCCACACTCCACTCACCTCTCCCACCTCCCCTTCTCTCCCACGGCAGTCCTCTCACCCAATCATTCACGAGGGGACGGATTTACTGGGAATTTTGACGCACTTTATTACAACACGCAGTTAGAGAACATATGTAGTAGTTTGTCCCTTGTTGGTTGTACATCTCTCTCTCTCTCTCTCTCTCTCTCTCTCTCTCTCTCTCTCTCTCTCTCTCTCTCTCTCTCTCTCTCTCTCTCTCTCTCTCTCTCTCTCTCTCTCTCTCTCTATGTGCCGTATAACCTTGTTGCGTCACCATAACTCAATCAATCAGTGCATCTTTTTTTCTGTCTTTCTTTCTTTCTTCTTTTCTTCTTCTTTTTTTATTTTTCTTCTTCTTCTTCTTCTTCTTCTTCTTCTTCTTCTTCTTCTTCTTCTTCTTCTTCTTCTTCTTCTTCTTCTTCTTCTTCTTTATTCTC
>NC_087178.1:19344750-19347250 GCF_035594125.1 Scylla paramamosain
GGTGGTGGTGGTGGCTGGGAAAAGGAGGAAATTTCAAAGTGCTGCAGAAAATTATGAGAAAAAAGAAAAAAAAATGAAATCATGGAAATTAAGAAAAGGAAGAGTCGTCAGTGAGTCGTCAATGGAAACTGTAGAGAGATGGAAGAAGAAGAAAAAAAAAAAAAGAACAGAAGGAACTTACGCCTCGCCGTGCCCCTCCGTGAACATGCCACGCGAACCCCTATGACGCAAAAGACAGCACATACGCCACTACCATTCGCGCTGGGGCTATTTTGGGCGGCAGGTGACTGTGATAAAACCTGGTGGGCGGGGAGAGGCGGCAGGTGGCGGTGGGGAGTATACTTGATGGAGGTGGAGGAGGGAGAACGGATAGGAGAGTGGGGGTATAGATGTGGAAGGTGTTCACTGTTGGGTTTGTAGTGAGAGGGAGGGAGGGGCGTTAAAGGAGTAGGTGGAGGGTAGTATGCTGGGCTGGAGGGGATGAAGGGATGGAATTTTGTGGGTAAATGCGTAAGCTTGGGGAGATTGGTGGTGCGGGTGAAGGAGGAGAAAGGGGTGGAATTAGGGGAGTAAGTACTCGTACATACGGTATTCAGGCGTTAGGGGATTGTGGGTTTTCTGAGAGAAGAATGGGTAGGACTGTGTGGATAAATGGATAAGTTAGGGGTCACTGTGGGTGTTAGGAAGGGAAAGAAGTGGTAGGACTGTGTGGATGAATGGGTAAGTTAGGGACCACTGTGGGTGTTAGGAAGGGAAGAAGTGGTAGGACTGTGTGGATAAATGGGTAAGTTAGGGACCACTGTGGGTGTTAGGAAGGGAAGAAGTGGTAGGACTGTGTGGATGGATGGGTAAGTTAGGGGTCACTGTGGGTGTTAGGAAGGGAAGAAGTGGTAGGACTGTGTAGGTGAGTGGGCAAGGTGTTGTGAGGGTGGAGAGTGAGTGGGTGGGTGATGGCTGGTGTCCACAGAATGGTTTTTACGTCAACAATGTTTGATGTCCAGATAAAACAAGATGCTTTTATTTAACACACGAAAAAGTCCAAAGTTATAAGCATTCACGAGGAAATTAACTGCATTCAATACTATACGTAATTTCTAAACATAAAAAAAAAAACACCTATTATTAGTCACAATAAAACAAATATAAGTATAACTGTATTGGATGACTAACTTCTGATGATTTTAAGCCAGCAGATCAAGCAAATTCATCTCAAAACCTAAATCCTTAATATGTGACCAGGATGAAATGAAGCTACTTAAAGGCTCAAATATGACACACAGAAGGTCCATTGCCATAAGAGTGTGTCCGCTCCTCACTCAGCTGTCTAGTGAAGGATTTCGTCAGCGTGATAAATTCCCCTCGAGTTACCTTCAGTCAGCGTAATTAGTTGTGGGTATATTAGAAAGCCTCTCCTGAGTCTCGGAGGCGGCCAGGTAATGAATGGCAGGGGTCGCACAGGTGTACAGGTGATTAGAGTCTTTCTTGTCCGCTTATTATTCTTCTTGTCTTTGTTCTCATCCTTTTTTTTTCTTTTTCATCAAATTGCATCGATTAATCCCAGCTGTGTCTGAGGATAAGGAAAAATTGTGTTCAGCTCTTAAAGAAGAAATAATTTATGAAGTAAGAACATAAGAAAATAAAGGTAAGTTGCAAGAAGCCGCCAGGTCAACACGTGGCGCCACAGTCCTTGTATGAAACATATAGAACCTGTTTCCACCTCTCATCCCCACTCATGAATTTGTCTAATCTTTTAAAGCTCTCTAATGACTCAGCACTAACAACCTGATTACTGAGTCTATTCAGGTAATAAGAATAGTAAGTAATTAAAGAGGGAATGTAAATATAACTCATCCCATAACTCCCCCTGTTCTTCACTATCATTAAATCCCTGCAGCCTTCCCCTTTCCCTTTCACTAAAAAAAAAAAAGAAAAAAAGAAAAAAAAAAGAGAAAAAATAATCCCTCAACAACCTCCATTAAATCACGGCCATTGTTTACTCCTCCCTAAAGAAACACGATGATGTTTTTGTTTACACCTGCGAGGGGCCGCGGGGGACGCTCACCTGGCGACCTGATGCGGTGACTTGCGACTCATGGGAATGTATCGAGAGACGCGCCAGTGTATTGTGATGCCACGGTGGTCGTGCGGAGGGGAGTGGGAGGGAGGTGCGTGTGAGGTGACAGTGGTGAGAGACGACGTGAGGGGGCGTGGTGCGTGTCGCGTTGAGGCGTGGGATTTGTAGAGAGAGAGAGAGAGAGAGAGAGAGAGAGAGAGAGAGAGAGAGAGAGAGAGAGAGAGAGTGGTGAAGGGTATGTTATGGGAGAGGAGGTGAAAGGAGGGAGGGAGGGAGGGAGGGGAAGGTCCAGAGCGCGGAGGCTGTGTGTATATACCGCTGTAGTGAAGGCTGTTTACAACTTACGACAAATGTGATAATAAGCCGTGGCGTGTGTGATGATGAAGTGAATGTGAGTTGTAAATCATCACCTCCCACCCCTCGGCG
>NC_087178.1:19359750-19364750 GCF_035594125.1 Scylla paramamosain
GGCACTCCCATACGTTCTTGGCAGGCGTCCTATCGCATTATTTTACCTCCAGCGAGGCACCCTTGTCCACACGATGCCCTCTTGTACCCGTGAGTAACTGCCGCTTCTTTCTCCTCTTCCTTTTTCATCTGTGTTAGGCCTTCTCTCCCCTTGGTCAGTTAGGCATCTTCCTACTCCTCCTCCTCCTCCTCCTCCTTCCATTTTAAAGTGAAAGGGCATTTGACAGCTGGAGGGGACGGTAGTTGAGAGGACAGTTTCAAGCGAGGCCTCTCTCTCTCTCTCTCTCTCTCTCTCTCTCTCTCTCTCTCTCTCTCTCTCTCTCTCTCTCTCTCTCTCTCTCTCTCTCTCTCTCTCTCTCTCTCTCTCTCTCTCGTGACGTACGATTTAATCAGCGCACATTAGGTATTCTTGACGTGTGCTATCTTCGTTGTTTACTAAGCTGCTACGTTCAGTCTCTCTCTCTCTCTCTCTCTCTCTCTCTCTCTCTCTCTCTCTCTCTCTCTCTCTCTCTCTCTCTCTCTCTCTCTCTCTCTCTCATACACAGTTGTGACGCAAATCAAGCAGCCAGCCATCTCCTCATCACCCAAGGGCCTTCTCGTGTCTCCCGCACCAGCGTGTTAGGTTCGCAACACGTCCCCACCGCACCGCCACCGCAACCTCTTCGCCTTTCACGCGTCTCCGTTCTTACTTTATTCCTGGTTTTTCCATTTCGCCTTGCCTCGTCTGCTGCCATTTCCTTCTCCTTCATCAAAACCATCTCCTGCTTTCTCTCGTATCCTCTGAACGTTCTTTATTTTGTTAGTCTTATATCTTCATTTATTTCAGGATTTGTAAGTGATGGCAAGCGTTTTTGTGCATTGCTCACGACTTACATAATTGTTAGTTATAGTTAAGGTTTAAATTCTCTATAAAAACTAACACTATTTACTTGAGAATCCATACAGGAAACGACAGCACTCCCTTGCATTCCCTCATTCTTACATAATTGCTAGTTATAGTTAAGACTTAATTTGTCATCAAAAACTGTGGCCTTTTTGTGAGAGGGTGCGAAGCTACGAAGTTTTACACCCACTGGCTATCTCCTTCCAATCCCTCCGGGTCGTTTAGGCGGCGGAGATCAGAGGAAGAGCCAGACAGCCTCTCAAGAGCCCAAAGTTTATATTGCTCTCTGCCGCTTGTCTCGTGTCCTGCCAGCCTGCCTGTGACGTCCCTAGCGCCCCTACCCATGACCGCCTCTACGCCCCTCTGCTTTCATCCCCGTCTCTGCCTGTCTCCCCTCTGTAGTTCCCCAATCACCCACTTCCCTGTTTCTTGTGATTTTGGCCCGTATCATCAAACGTTTCAGCGTGTTATCTCCATTACTTCTAACAAGCTCCAGTAGAAGTTATTGTGGTTCTCTAAAGTGCTTTCGTGGTTCTAGCGATAATTTTAAAAAGAATTCTGTACCATCAACTAGAAAGACATCCACGAGAATCCGACTTATCATATGATGACCTTTGAGAATAGAACTGAGGAGAGGGAGAGTATAGAAACCCTTAGCTCTCTCTCTCTCTCTCTCTCTCTCTCTCTCTCTCTCTCTCTCTCTCTCTCTCTCTCTCTCTCTCTCTCTCTCTCTCTCTCTCTCTCGTATTGTTAACGGAGGGAAAGAAAATCTGGTTCTCAATCAGGTTTTGTGACGTTATAGGCGTATTTTTTTGCGTGCATTTTTTGCGTCTGACTTGACTGTGGTTATGGTGTGTGTGTGTGTGTGTGTGTGTGTGTGTGTGTGTGTGTGTGTGTGTGTGTGTGTGTGTGTGTATTTATGTAGTTGTGTTTACTTACTTGTAGTGTACAGAGTCTGAGTTACAAGGGTACTAGTGTGGTTCTGTCTACATATATTTGTTTATCCTGTCTCCCCTACTGTTGATGTACACTCCTCGTCGTATGTGTGTGTGTGTGTGCATGAGGGATCTTTAGGCCTCACTCTACACCCCCAGCCAATTAGCCCAGTCCTATAGGGGTATCACACGCAGCCATTCCCCCCTCTCCCCCACCCGAACCACCACACAGCCTGCAGCGACGAACTGATAATCTCGCAGGCACACACTGGCTCAGGTTACCCCTTCTGGAGGCTCACTGCGACTCCTCAGCTTGGCACGTGTCCGGAGTGTCCCTGTAACTGGGCAGGACACATGTAGGAGAAGCGTGGGGGGACGGGACACTTACCTCACTCACGCGGGAGCCGGTTACGTCCGGTTGCTTCAGGGTGTATGGCAAGCTAGGGTGGGTGGTGGTCGTATGGTGAAGGGTGAGCTCAGAATCATGGTATGTTTATATGTTAAAGTTATTAATGTTTTTGGTGTGGTTTGGTTAGTAAAATGTTTATCTGTTTTATCTCGGATGTTGCAAGTTCTGGACTTATGATTTGTTGTGTATATTTTTTTTTTGGTATGGTTAGTAAAATGTGTACTTATTTTATCACAGGTGTTGCAGATTCTTGATTTCTGCGTGTTGTATGTTTTGTTTTAGAGAACAGGATCATGATTATTGGGATTAATGGATAGATTCAACTTTTAAACTCCTTATGGCAGTACGACACTTGTAATCTTGTTTGAGTGACCTTAAAGCTGTGGCAAGAAGAAACAGCATGCAATAAAAAGTATTTGATCACTCCTTTGGCTGTCAGTGGCTTCCAAAATTATGCTATAAATCAGCACCACCCCATTCCATCAGCCTTGAAGGGAAGCCACGGCATTCAAAGGATTAGACATGCAGGGGAAAGTGTCTACTGAAGCAACTGTGAAGGAAAGAGTCTAGAATGGCGAGACAGTAAGGAGGCGCTGTGAGGGGGATGCTGTTACGTGGGGAAGGAGAAAGTGAGAGGATTGGAGTAATCAGAGAAGAACAGCTGTGTATTGTGAGCTTAACGTCGCCCTCGCGCAAACCGACTTGTGCTTGTTGATGAATGACCGCTGAATATCACTCCAGGCGAGGAATGTGAAAATTATGTGTTACGTTTGGGTGTAATGGGATGACCTTTCTGGTTTATGGGGCCTTTAATGGGGTCGTTAGTAGGGTTTTCTGAAAGGCGTCAGGCCTGCCGATGTGTTCATGGTTGGTGTTCCGATGTGCAAGTGACGTCCGCGACACTCTTTCTGAACTGTTTATGGCGATGAGATGAATGTCGCTTTACTTTAGAGATGAGGTGATTTTTGGGGGGTCGTGTGTGTGTATGTGTGTGTGTGTGTGTGTGTGTGTGTGTGTGTGTGTGTGTGTGTGTGTGTGTGTGTGTGTGTGTGTGTGAGGGAACGTCCTCCTCCTCCTCCTCCTCCTCCTCTTGCCCGTCCCGCCGCCACGCCGTCGCCTGCAGGAGTCACTGTTGCCAAGGCCTGGCAGCCAAGTCCCAGCTCAGCTGGGGGTGGCCAATGGATCACTTTCCTGGAGCTAATTGAAAGAAAACTCTCAGAAACCACGAGTGAAAAAATAACGTTAAGTACTTGTTTACTGAACTCCTTGGCGTCAGTAATGTAGGGATAATTCTGCCCCGTCGGCGAGCTGTCTCCCTCCCCGCCCGCCTGCCTGCCTGCCTCCAGGTGACGCCCCTCCACAGCTAATCCATTTCTTTTTCTGTCTCTTTTACAGCAGTGAGCGGCGCCTTCCCCTTCCCTGCTTCCCCGTGACTCAAGGCGACTCATTGCCCCGTGACGGAGCTTCTCTGCCAGCTGTGAGGACGTGCTGCTTTTCCGTGAGTGTTAACCTAAATCTGAGTCTTGTACCAAGCGGGGGAGGGTATTGCTCCCCGCCGCGTGTGTGGCGGACGCGGGAAACCGATCTCTTGACGCTTCTCCCTCGCACACACACAAAAAGTGCCCCGTAGAGTCTGTCAAAGGCGTATTTGTTTTTGCACGTGTGTCAAGGGGAGGTCAGAGGTGCAGACGTAAGCAGTGCCTCAACATAAACAGCGATGACTTCATGGTTTGAGTAATGAAGAATTCACGGCATAGGAAGTCACAAGTCGTGTCGGTGAGGAAGACGTGTGACTTTTGAGGTGAGCAGACTTAGCGGCGAGGCGAGAGTCACAAGACCCGAGGTGGTCACAATAGCCGCCGACACACCTACGTAATCTTGTGGATCAGGTGTGCATAATCCCCCGAGGCTTGTTTGGGTCATGATGTTCGTAATTCATCGCCTTATTTAAAACCGTGACACTGAAATTCCAATGCAAGTGAGGTGAAGGTGGATTAAGCTGTGTAGGTGGAAGTTCCTGGTATTTCCCTTCGTCTCGTGGTACTCGTGGTAAAGCCCCGCTGCTCATTACGACGTGTTGGTGCCTGAGCAAGTCTGTTTAGTCCTCGTGACGCCAACCTGGATATTTATAGACGCCTTCCAAGTATAATTAATCTTCCTGATGAAGAACACGTAGTCCTAGAGGAAACCACGAGGTGTTACTTCCTGTTCGACTTCATAGAACAGTGTGGTTGTGTCAGATGAAATTCAAAAATAGGGAAAGGTCGGGATACATATAGTCGTGGTCAGAAGATAATTAACTCCACTCACTTCCACTGTACCGCTTTCCTTGAGTCGTGAGTCATTTGATCTGCTGACTGTCCTTACGAGACCTGTGAAGTGGCAGATAGACAGCACACCAGGACTTGAGGCTGAGGTAAAGCGATACACTGAATGGAGATTGACTTTTGACCACAACGGTGCATATTCTTTCGGTTGAGAAGTGAGCAGGTCGGTTTCGCGTACTACCTGTAAAGAGAGTGAAGGAGAAATAGGTAGATATAGGAGCATTTGATATTTTTAACGCACTGCTAGCAATAATAATTAGCAAATAAATAGTAATACTTTATAGGTCATATAGAGGATTTATCTTGTACAAAGTGTAAAAGAGAGGGAAAAAAATCTATCAATTTAAGAGACTGAAAAGCACTATCAGTCACCCATGCCCCTAAAACTTAACATAAAAGAGAAAACATTAATTCACATCCCAACTTCACCCCTAATCACACACTACA